>NC_143034.1:11637500-11670000 GCF_057628025.1 Oncorhynchus mykiss
CATCTGTTGTCTCTGTGTGTGAGTGTGTGTGTGTGTGTGTGTGTGTGTGTGTGTGTGTGTGTGTGCCAGTGTATGTGTGCATCCGTGTGTGTGTGTGTGTGTGTGTGTGTGTGTGTGTGTGTGTGTGCCAGTGTATGTGTGCATCCGTGTGTGTGTGTGTGTGTGTGTGTGTGTGTGCGTGTGTGTGTGTGTGTGTATATGTGTGTTTGTACTCTGTCAAGTCTGACATCATAGTGTAGATCACCTGTATCTACTTTCGTCAGGAACTCTTTCAGAGACTTTAAGCGTTTGCTTTAGCTTGTCTGAAGTGCTAGATGGCCTGGGTTTTCTCTCATTCTGACTATTCTATTGGTCCATTGCGCCAGGCGAACTCAACCAAACCAACCTAAATCATTTAAAATGATTTGAAATAGTCTTTGAACACTTTGTTGCTGCTTCTATACTTCTGTTGAGTCAGATGATCAAATCTTCCTGGAGAAAATCCCTGAGGTCTGTCATCACACGGTGTCTTTTCCTTCAGCTGGCCGTGTACTATACGGCTTTGGCCCCGATCTAGCTTCCGTTTTTTAGAGATCGGAGATAAAATCCCCATGTCGTTGCTTACTTGTGTGAACGGGTCACAGACGCAATCTGAGGTCTCCTGATCCCGTCTTTGAGCCGTCCCAGACGTGCCGATATTTTCAAACATATCGGATTTTACCAGCATTAAATCTGTAGTGTTCTTGTAGTGTGAGATGTGCAGCGACAGGTTTTGAGAGCGGTGATCAGCTATAGCCAATGAGAGCCAATGATCAGCTATTGCCAATGAGAGCCAATGATCAGCTATTGCCAATGCGAGCGGTGATCAGCTATAGCCAATGAGAGCCAATGATCAGCTATAGCCAATGAGAGCCAGTGATCAGCTATAGCCAATGAGAGCTCGGCAGAGACGAAGCCAGTGCATCGCATCACCCAGAATGTGTAAACTTTCCAAGTGTCAAATCTTTACAGCTCTGTTCACAAGCAACGTTACTCATTTCAAAATGTAACGGCTAGATATCTCAACTCT
This sequence comes from Oncorhynchus mykiss, assembly GCF_057628025.1. Classification (NCBI taxonomy): domain Eukaryota; kingdom Metazoa; phylum Chordata; class Actinopteri; order Salmoniformes; family Salmonidae; genus Oncorhynchus; species Oncorhynchus mykiss. The sequence goes on from NC_143034.1 coordinate 11,638,549, forward strand.
GCATGGCAAGCGTGAATATCTGACTGAAAACGTTTATGAGTCTCTGAGCCACAGCTCGCTGTAGCTACGTTAACAATCACATCACATCATTGTGAGAGAACAGCGTGGAATAGAGAATCCTCTGGACCAAGTGAAGAGTCTCGTGGGGGGTGACCCCCTGTACTTGTGTTTGTGAAACCATAAACCATTTTCACCAGACAATTCATTCACAACTAATCCGTCTCCGACAGGCCTCGTCTCTCTTCAGATCATACTCAGACAGGCCTCGTCTCTCTTCAGATCATACTCAGACAGGCCTCGTCTCTCTTCAGATCATACTCAGACAGGCCTCGTCTCTCTTCAGATCATACTCAGACAGGCCTCGTCTCTCTTGCCTCGTGAATGATGTCATCGCTGATTAAAGAGACAGCACACGCATTTATAAAATAAGCTTCTTCTGTGCAAATGTTGTCAGTATAGTGAAATAAGTGCCACATGGAAACAAATGGTTTTTCATGAAAATCAGTCAAAACAAGCTCAATGACTCAATGTCACACACACTCCTATTGAATAATATGTTTTCCCCTGTACAGTGAACAGGCCTTGGCTTCGTCTTGATTTACACAGTTTATCAATTTTATTTATTTATTTTACCTTTATTTAACCAGGCAATTCATTACTTTATTCATTACTGTTATGTTGTTATGTAGTTGTATTGGTAAAAACAAAGTCAAATTGATTGTATAACTGTTTAAAAAAATACATTCTTATGTAATGATGCCCAACAAATGAACAGAGCACTAGGTGAGCTTGTCTGTCTGGATCAAGTGCCGTTCTGTGACTTTGGCTAATATGCCTTATTTGTTTTGCCCTGGTATCTTTTTGGTATCAAGTATTGAAGTGAAAATTCTGGGAGAGGAAGGGAGGGAGGGACTTAGATTGGATTACTTACTGGCAAAGACTCCAGAACAGCAGCTGTTTAGATGAACCATTACTCAGCTCTCTCTCTCTCTCTCTCTCTCTCTCTCTCTCTCTCTCTCTCTCTCTCTCTCTCTCTCTCTCTCTCTCTCTCTCTCTCTCTCTCTCTCTCTCTCTCTCTCTCTCTCTCTCTCTCTCTCTCTCTCTCTCTCTCACTCTCTCTCTGTCTCCTCTCTCTCTGTCTCTCTCTCTCTCTCTCTCTCTCTCTCTCTCTCTCTCTCAGCTCCATGTTCCACTGGGCTTGGTTTCAGAAGCTATTCAGAGAACTCAACCCCCTACAGAGAGAGAGCGAGAGGTGAAAGAGAACCAAAGGGGCGGGCATTAACAGGCTGAGACTGAACTTCAGAAAGATAAAGAGGGAGCGGACAGAGGAGAGCAAAACAGTTGTTTTTCTAAGCCCATGTGGCTCACACAGAGACGTGTCTCACGAAAAGAGAGGGAAGATTTTTTGTTTGTTTTCTTCTCTTAATTTTCTCACACTGGATCATATGGAATTAAAACGTTGTTAAACTGGGATTTTCTTCAAATCTGAATTCAACTGTGAAACAGATTTCATCTCAGACTGATTCTTCTTGTGGGACTAGTTTTATTAGGATCCTACTAGTTGTCTGGTGTGGATATAATACCAGTCTGTCTCTGAGATGGGGTCCAGAACTCTTCTACTTATTCTGGGTGAGTCCAACCTTGTATATCTTTGGAACTTGACGTGTTGTGTGTTTTGTGCATATGTGTGTGTGTTTGGGTGTGTGTGGGGTGTGTGCGAGTGTGTGTGTGTGTGCCCGTGTGAGAAAGTGACATGGTCATTTATTGTTGAATTACTACAGAATATTCCAACCATGTATCAACCATGTATCAACCAAGTACCAACCATGGATACAGTGGGAATATTCCAACCCTATCTTATACATGTATAAACTACCAGACTGTATACAAGACAGTTTCTAGACAGTTTTAGTGTGTATAGACAGTTTTAGTGTGTATAGACAGTTTTAGTGTGTATAGGCAGTTTTAGTGTGTATAGACAGTTCTAGTGTGTATAGACAGTTTTAGTGTGTATAGACAGGTTTAGTGTGTATAGACAGATTTGCAGTTCTCAGAGGTCAACATTTGTTATATTAAACTACCGATTCCATTTTAATTTTGTTATGTTGTTTTATGTTATAATGTGTTCAGTTAAGTTCAGATAATATCTTAATATACGTTAGCTACTATGTTATGCTATGAGTTAGTATGTTCATTTTTTGTGTGTAATAAGAGACAAATGTAGTGTGTGTAGACAGTTTTAGTGTGTATAGACAGTTTTAGTGTGTGTGGACAGGTTTAGTGTGTATAGACAGTGTTAGTGTGTGTAGACAGTTTTAGTGTGTATAGACAGTTTTAGTGTGTGTAGACAGTTTTAGTGTGTATAGACAGGTTTAGTGTGTATAGACAGTTTTATTGTGTATAGACACTTTTAGTGTGTATAGACAGGTTTAGTGTGAATAGACAGGTTTAGTGTGTATAAACAGTTTCTAGGCAGTTTTAGTGTGTATAGACAGTTTTAGTGTGTATAGACAGGTTTAGTGTGTGTAGACAGTTTTAGTGTGTATAGACAGTTTTAGTGTGTGTAGACAGTTTTAGTGTGTATAGACAGTTTTAGTGTGTATAGACAGTTTTAGTGTGTATAGACAGGTTTAGTGTGTGTAGACAGTTTTAGTGTGTATAGACAGTTTTAGTGTGTATAGACAGTTTTAGTGTGTATAGACAGTTTTAGTGAGTATAGACAGTTTTAGTGTGTATAGACAGGTTTAGTGTGTGTAGACAGTTTTAGTGTGTATAGACAGTTTTAGTGTGTATAGACAGTTTTAGTGTGTATAGACAGTTTTAGTGTGTATAGACAGTTTTAGTGTGTATAGACAGTGTTAGTGTGTGTAGACAGTTTTAGTGTGTATAGACAGGTTTAGTGTGAATAGACAGGTTTAGTGTGTATAGACAGGTTTAGTGTGTATAGACAGTTTGGCAGTTCTCAGACGTCAGCTTGTGTTATGTTATACTAGGCTTTGGTATGTAGTTTAATGATACATGTAAAGATAAGATAACGTCTTAATATACGTTAGCTACTATGTTATGTTATGCTATAAGTTAGTATATGTTATTGTATGTGTCACTATACTGTATGTAAGGCACGTTCAGGTAGTTATATTTGGTGATGTAGTACTATGTTCAGGTAGTTGTGTTATGGATGTTATGGATGTAGTACTATGTTCAGGTAGTTGTGTTATGGATGTAGTACTATGTTCATGTAGTTGTGTTATGGATGAAGTACTATGTTCAGGTAGTTGTGTTGTGGATGTAGTACTATGTTCAGGTAGTTGTGTTATGGATGTAGTTCTATGTTCAGGTAGTTGGGTTATGGATGTAGTACTATGTTCAGGTAGTTATGTTATGGATGTAGTACTATGTTCAGGTAGTTGTGTTATGGAAGTAGTGCTATGTTCAGCTAGTTGTGTTATGGATGTTATGGATGTAGTACTATGTTCAGGTAGTTGTGTTATGGATGTAGTACTATGTTCAGGTAGTTATGTTATGGATGTAGTACTATGTTCAGTTAGTTGTGTTACGGATGTTATGGATGTGGTTCTATGTTCAGGTAGTTGTGTTATGGATGTAGTACTATGTTCAGGTAGTTGTGTTATGGATATAGTACTATGTTCAGCTAGTTGTGTTATGGATGTTATGGATGTAGTACTATGTTCAGGTAGTTGTGTTATGGATGTAGTACTATGTTCAGGTAGTTATGTTATGGATGTAGTGCTATGTTCAGTTAGTTGTGTTACGGATGTTATGGATGTGGTTCTATGTTCAGGTAGTTGTGTTATGGATGTAGTACTATGTTCAGGTAGTTGTGTTATGGATGTAGTACTATGTTCAGTTAGTTGTGTTACGGATGTTATGGATGTGGTTCTATGTTCAGGTAGTTGTGTTATGGATGTAGTACTATGTTCAGGTAGTTATGTTATGGATGTAGTACTATGTTCAGTTAGTTGTGTTACGGATGTTATGGATGTGGTTCTATGTTCAGGTAGTTGTGTTATGGATGTAGTACTATGTTCAGGTAGTTGTGTTATGGATATAGTACTATGTTCAGCTAGTTGTGTTATGGATGTTATGGATGTAGTACTATGTTCAGGTAGTTGTGTTATGGATGTAGTACTATGTTCAGGTAGTTGTGTTATGGATGTTATGGATGTAGTACTTTGTTCAGGTAGTTGTGTTATGGATGTAGTACTATGTTCAGGTAGTTATGTTATGGATGTAGTACTATGTTCAGTTAGTTGTGTTACGGATGTTATGGATGTGGTTCTATGTTCAGGTAGTTGTGTTATGGATGTAGTACTATGTTCAGGTAGTTGTGTTATGGATGTAGTACTATGTTCAGGTAGTTATGTTATGGATGTAGTACTATGTTCAGGTAGTTGTGTTATGGATGTAGTACTATGTTCAGGTAGTTGTGTTATGGATGTAGTACTATGTTCAGCTAGTTGTGTTATGGATGTTATGGATGTAGTTCTATATTCAGGTAGTTGTGTTATGGATGTTATGGATGTAGTACTCTGTTCAGGTAGTTATGTTATGGATGTAGTTCTATGCTCAGGTAGTTGTGTTATGGATGTTATGGATGTAGTACTATGTTCAGGTAGTTGTGTTATGGATGTAGTTCTATGTTCAGGTAGTTGTGTTATGGATGTTATGGATGTAGTGCTATGTTCAGGTAGTTGTGTTATGGATGTTAAGGATGTAGTTCTATGTTCAGGTAGTTGTGTTATGGATGTAGTTCTATGTTCAGGTAGTTGTGTTATGGATTTTAAGGATGTAGTTCTATGTTCAGGTAGTTGTGTTATGGATGTAGTACTATGTTCAGATAGTTATGTTATGGATGTAGTACTATGTTCAGGTAGTTATGTTATGGATGTAGTACTATGTTCAGGTAGTTAAGTTATGGATGTTATAGATGTAGTGCTATGTTCAGGTAGTTGTGTTATGGATGTTATGGATGTAGTACTATGTTCAGGTAGTTGTGTTATGGATGTTATGGATGTAGTACTATGTTCAGGTAGTTGTGTTATGGATGTAGTACTATGTTCAGGTAGTTAAGTTATGGATGTTATGGATGTAGTACTATGTTCAGGTAGTTATGTTATGGATGTAGTACTATGTTCAGGTAGTTGTGTTATGGATATAGTACTATGTTCATGTAGTTGTGTTATGGATTTAGTACTATGTTCAGGTAGTTGTGTTATGGATGTTATGGATGTAGTACTATGTTCAGGTAGTTGTGTTATGGATGTTATGGATGTAGTACTATGTTCAGGTAGTTATGTTATGGATGTAGTACTATGTTCAGGTAGTTATGTTATGGATGTAGTACTATGTTCAGGTAGTTGTGTTATGGATGTTATGGATGTAGTACTATGTTCAGGTAGTTGTGTTATGGATGTAGTACTATGTTCAGGTAGTTATGTTATGGATGTAGTACTATGTTCAGGTAGTTATGTTATGGATGTAGTACTATGTTCAGGTAGTTAAGTTATGGATGTTATAGATGTAGTGCTATGTTCAGGTAGTTGTGTTATGGATGTTATGGATGTAGTACTATGTTCAGGTAGTTGTGTTATGGATGTTATGGATGTAGTACTATGTTCAGGTAGTTATGTTATGGATGTAGTTCTATGTTCAGGTAGTTGTGCTATAGATGTTATGGATGTAGTACTATGTTCAGGTAGTTGTGTTATGGATGTTATGGATGTAGTACTATGTTCAGGGTATGTTCTGTTATTTATTACTGTCAGAATATCACTGTTTCCAGGAAGCAACACAGTAACAGGACTGACACTAGTTGGCTATCTTCAGGGTCCCTCCATGAGTCAGATCTGGCTTCAATACTACTAGATGTAATTAAAAACACTATATCTGGGCTTGATTGAGTTTGCCTGGCGTTATTGAACCAATAGGATAGTGGCTACAGTACAAACCCTGCCCATACGGCACTTCAGACAGGATGGAAATGAAAGGATCTGAAATGTTTTAAATAGTATTTGAACCCAGGTCTGATATGAGTACAGATTTCTCTCCTCTGCTCTCTACCTCTTAGACTAGACTGATGAAAGAGAGAGTGACATAGAGAGAGAGGGGGAGGGGTGAAGACCAGGGGGATAGAGAGAGAGAGAGAGAGGGGGGAGGGGTGAAGACCAGGGGGATAAAGAGAGAGAGGGGGGAGGGGTGAAGACCAGGGGGATAGAGAGAGAGAGGGGGGGAGGGGTGAAGACCAGGGGGATAGAGAGAGAGAGGGGGGAGGGGTGAAGACCAGGGGGATAGAGAGGAGGGGGGGGGGGGGTGAAGACCAGGGGGATAGAGAGAGAGGGGGGGGGAGGGGTGGAGACCAGGGGGATAGAGACGGGGAGGGGTGAAGAGAGGGGTGATAGAGAGAGAGAGAGAGGGGGGAGGGGGAGAGAAGGGGAGAGAGAGAGAGGGGGGAGCGGGAGAGAGAGGGGGAGGGGGAGAGAGCGAGAGAGAGGGGAGGGGAGAGAGAAGGGGAGGGGGAGAGAACGAGAGAGGGTGGGAGAGAGAGAGATGGGGAGGGGGAGAGAGCAAGAGAGGGTGGGAGAGAGAGAGATGGGGAGGGGGAGAGAGGGGGAGAGAGAGAGAGGGGGGAGCGGGAGAGAGAGGGGAGGGGGAGAGAACGAGAGAGGGTGGGAGAGAGAGAGATGGGGAGGGGGAGAGAGGGAGAGAGAGGGTGGGAGAGAGAGAGATGGGGAGGTGGAGAGAGGGAGAGAGAGGGTGGGAGAGAGAGAGATGGGGAGGGGGAGAGAGGGGGAGAGAGAGAGATGGGGAGGGGGAGAGAGGGGGAGAGAGAGCTGAACCAAAAAAGGGTTCTTCAAAGGGTTCTCCTATGGGGACAGTCAAAGAACCCATTTTGGTTCAGATAGCACCTTTTTTTCTAAGTGTGTAGTCAGTTGAACAACTGAATGTATTCAACAGAAATGTGTCTTCAGTGTTTAACTCAACCCCTAAGAATCAGAGAGGTGCGGAGAGCTGCCTTAATCTAATTCCTCATCTCAGGGAGGGACAGAGAGGGTGGCAGAGAGGGAGAGAGAGAGGAGGTCAAGAGAGATGGGAAAAGGAGAGAGACAGACAGACAGACAGACAGACAGACAGACAGACAGACAGACAGAAAAACATTTTGAATGAGAGAGAGAGAGAGAGAGAGAGAGAGAGAGAGAGAGAGAGAGAGGGATGAAGAGAGGGATGAACTCATACACTGTGTCAATTGTTGAAGGGAGGTAGTCTATATCACTTCATAAAGACCCTCTGTGTGTGTGAGGACTGCTGTCTAACCACAGTCTTATAGTCATGATCTCACACACACACACACACACACACACACACACACACACACACACACACACACACACACACACACACACACACACACACACACACACACACACACACACACACACACACACACACACACACACACACACACACACACACACACACACACAGCGTCCCGGGTTCTGCAAAACTAGAACTATACACACTTAACAACACATCAGAACAACCAGCTCGAGCACACAGCCATGCAATCTCCGTAGACAAACATTGGTAGGCCTTACTGAAGAGCTCAGTGACTTTCAACGTGGCACCGTCATAGGATGCGTATAATGTCTGCCCTGCTAGAGCTGTCCCGGTCAACTGTAAGTGCTGTTATTGTGAAGTGGAAACATCTAGGAGCAACAACGGCTCAGTCGCAAAGTGGTAGGCCATACAAGCTCGCAGAACGGGACTGCCGAGTGCTGAAGTGCGTAAAAATCATCTGTCCTCGGTTGTGTCAACACTCACTACCAGGTTTCAAACTGCCTCTGTAAGCAACATCAGCACAAAAACTGTTCGTCAGGAGCTTCATGAAATTAGTTTCTATGGCTGAGCAGCTGCACACAAGCGTAAGATCACCATGTGCAATGCCAAGCATTGGCAGGAGTGGTGTGAAGCTTGCCGTCATTGGACTCTGGAGCAGTGGAAATGCGTTCTCTTGGGTGTTGAATCACACATCACCATTTGGCCGTCCGACGGACTAATCTGGGTTTGGCGGATGCCAGGAGAACGCTACCTGCCCCAATGCATAATTCCAACTGTAAAGTTTGGTGAAGGAGGAATAATGGTCTGGGGCTGTTTAAGGGTCGGGCCCCTTAGTTCCAGTGAACGGATATCTTAACGCTAAAGCATACAATGTCATTCTAGATGATTCTGTGCTTCCAACTTTGTGGCAACAATTTGGGGAAGGCCCTTTCCTGTTTCAGCATGACAATGCCCCCATGCACAAAGTGAGGTCCATACAGAAATGGTTCGTCGATCAGTGTGGAAGAACTTGACTGGCCCGCACAGAGCTCTGACCTCAACCAGATTTGAACACTTTTGGGATGAATTGGAACGCCGACTGAGAGCCAGGCCTAATCTCCCAACATCAGTGCCCAACCTCACTAATGCTCTTGTGGCTGAATGGAAGCAAGTCCCCTCAGCAATGTTCCAACATCTAGTGGAAAGCCTTCCCAGAACAGTGGAGGCTGTTAAAGCAGCAATGTTCCAACATCTAGTGGAAAGCCTTCCCAGAGGAGTGGAGGCTGTTATAGCAGCAATGTTCCAACATCTAGTGGAAAGCCTTCCCAGAACAGTGGAGGATGTTATAGCAGCAATGTTCCAACATCTAGTGGAAAGCCTTCCCAGAAGAGTGGAGGCTGTTATAGCAGCAATGTTCCAACATCTAGTGGAAAGCCTTCCCAGAACAGTGGAGGCTGTTATAGCAGCAAAGGGGAACCACCTTCATATTGATGCTCATGATTTTGGAATGAAATGAGATATTCGACAAGCAGGTGTCCACACACTTTTGGTCACGTAGTGTAACTACTTGACACAATAAAAATGATGAATTAACCAAATAACAGAGCAAACTGGAATGCTATTTGGCCTTAAACAGAGAGTACACAGTAGCCGAATACCTGACCACTGTGACTGACTCAAAATGAAGGAAATCTTTGCCTCTGTAGAGACTCAGTGAGCATAGCCTTGTTGTTGAGAAGGCTGCCGTGGGAAGACAGGCCACTGCCCACAAAATGAGGTGGAAACTGAGCTGCACTTCCTAACCTCCTGCCAAATGTATGACCATATTAGAAACACATACTTCCCTCAGATTCAACAGACCCACAAAGAATTTGAAAACAAATCCAATTTTGGTAAACTCCCATATCTACTGGGTGAAATTCCACAGTGTGCCATCACAGCAGCAAGATGTGACCTGTTGCCACAAGAAAAGGTCAACCAGTGAAGAACAAACACCATTGTAAATACAACCCATATTTATGTTTATTTATTTTCTCTTTTGTACTTCAACTGTTTGCACATCGTTACAGCACAATATATATAGACATAATATGACATTTGAAATGTCTTTATTACTTTGTAACTTTTGTGAGTGTAATGTTTACTGTTCATATCTGATTGTTTTTGTTTATTATCTATTTCACTTGCTTTGGGAATGTTAACATGTGTTTTCCATGCCAATAAAGCCCTAAGATAACAGTGAAACAGAAAGGAGCAAAAGAGAGATAAGGGTGAAAAAGAAGGGGGAGTGTGAATCAGGGAGAAAGGGGCGGGCTCTAACAGAAAGGGGCGGGCTCTAACAGAAAGAGAAAGGGAGAGCAGAAAATAGTAGTTTTTCCAACCACGAGGCGACACAGAGAGTTGTCTCGCCAAAGGAGAGGGAAAATGTCATTGTCTTTTCCTCCTGTTCATGTTCTCAACATTTATCATACGGAATAAAAACCTTGTTAAACTGGGATTTTCTTCAATCTGAATTCAGTAAAACAGATTTAATCTCAGACTGATTCTTCTTGTGGGACTAGTTTTATTAGGATCCTACTAGTTGTCTGGTGTGGATATAATACCAGTCTGTCTCTGAGATGGGGTCCAGAACTCTTCTACTTGTTCTGGGTGAGTCTAACGTTCTATATCTTTGGAACTTGACTATCTGTGTTTGGGTGTGTGTGTGTGTGTGTGTGTGTGTGTGTGAGAGAGAGCAACAAATAGAGAGAGGTGGTATAATAATTCAACGTCAGTAACCGAATATTCCAACCATGGATGTGGAGCGAATGTTACAACCCTCTCAGACATGTATAAACAACATTATAGACAGTTTTAGTGTGTAAAGATAGTTGTAGTGTGTATACACACTGTTTTACTGTGCATATAGACATTTTTAGTGTGTATAGACAGTTTTAGTGTGTATAGGCAGATTGGCAGTTCTCAGCGGTCAGCATGTTTTATATTATACTATACTTATACTTTGTTATGTTGTTTTATGTGTTCAGGTTAAGATAATATCTTAATATATGTTAGCTACTATGTTGTGTTATGGATGTAGTACTTTGTTCAGGATATGTTCTGTTATTTATTACTGTCAGAATATCACTGTTTCCAGGAAGCAACACAGTGGCACCATTGACACTCGTGGGCTATCTGGAGAATCCCTGAATGAGTCAGAGCTGGGTTCAAATACTACTCAATATCATTGCAAATAGTTAATCTGGACCAAAAGAATAGTGGATAAAGCCCATATGGCACTTCAGACAGGCTAGAAATGGAAGGATCTGAAATGTTTCAAATACTATTTGAACCCAGGCCTGAAACTAGAACAGATTTAGCTACTTCTCTGTCTACTTCTTAGTCTAGAGACTGAGAGAGAGAGAGGGAGAGAGAGAAAGAGAGGGATAGAGAGAGAGAGAGAGAGAGAGAGAGAGAGAGAGAGAGAGAGAGAGAGAGAGAGAGAGAGAGAGAGAGAGAGAGAGAAAGAGAGAGAGAGAGAGAGAGAGAGAGAGAGAGAGAGAGAGAGAGAAAGAGAGGGAGGAAGAGAGAGATTAACTCTAGCACTGTGTCTATAGTTGAAGGGAGGTAGTTACCTTCAAGTAGGGGGGGGGGGGGGGGGTTCTACTACGCTAACATCATAGAATTGTTTTAAGATGGTCATACCAAGGTGATTTAGCCATTTGTCAGGACCCCTTTATTTAAAAACATATACAGAAATGATTTGATGAAATGAAATGTGGCCTTAATGCCATTAGCCAATAGAAACGCAGTGAATAATAGATTCATACATGGAACAACAAATAACCCCCCCAAAAAACCTAAAGGAAGTTAGTTCTGAAGTGTTCGTCCTGTATCTGAGAGATATAAGAAAGATCAGGACACTATTTAACCCTTTATTTTAGGCCCTAAACTACGTCCATACAGCCCTTTTCCCTCAGAACGGCCTCAATTTATCGGGGCAAAGACTCTTCAACGTTTCCAAAGTGTTCCGCAGGGATGCTGGCCCATGTTGCCTCCAATGCTTCCCACAGTTGTGTCAAGTTGCCTGGATGTCCTTTGGGTGGTGGATCATTCTTGACACACATGGAAAACTGTTGAGCGTGAAAAGCCCAGCAGCGTTGCAGTTTTTGACAGAAATCAGAGTGCCTGGCACCTAGTACCATACCACACTCAAAGGCACCTACATCTTTCCCGTTCACCCTCTGAGTGGCAAACATTCACAATCCATGTCTCAATTCTCTCAAGGCTTAAAAATGCTTGGAAAGAGCACCTTCAGACGAGTCTTGTGAGGCTTGTGGTTGTCGTAGCGCTAATCAATCAACCAACATGTACATGTTCGTGCGAGTCCCATCTTTCCATAGTGGGGTCATGTTTTTTTTGTAGCCCAAAGTGTTCAGAGGCTACATACGGAAGATGGCAGAGTGGAGGTACCGGCTTCAGACGAGTCCCGTGGCGCTTGTGGTGGTTGTAGAGCTAAATGGAGAAGAGCCTAGTAGTTTGTAGGTCAAACCGTTCAGATATTACAGATGTATTAAAGACTGATTTTCGGGATGTGCCAGGGTCTGACAGACACCACTGTAGCTCTGCCACCTTCCACCAGATATGTGAAAGGGCTTAAATTAATTAAATTACATCGTTCTAAACAGACATATTTTGATGGGGATTTGTTTAAATCAGACATCGACTCAAGGAGGTTAATGCCTAAACTTGACTTGAATCACTTTGACATTTGACGTTTGGAACAAATTCGAAATTTGACGTTTGAGAAACATGGATAAACGTCTAATTCTGACGTGAGACTGTGAGACCTTGTTGATATATCACTTCATAAAGACCCTTTGAGTGTGTGTGTGTGTGTGTGTGTGTGTGTGCGCATGTGTGTGTGTGTGTGTGTGCGTGTGTGTGCGTGCGTGTGCGCGTGTGTGCGTGCGTGTGTGTGCGCGTGAGTGCGTGTGTGCGTGTGTGTGTGTGTGCGCGTGTGTGTGTGTGTGTCTGTGTGTGTGTGCGTGTGTGTGTGTGTGTCATAAAAACCCTCTGTGTGTGAGGCCTGCTGTCTAACCACAATCTGGGCTTCTCTCATGTCTTCTCTCCTACTTCAGTTGAGTCTAGTTGTATACCTTAAATACTTCCCTCCAGCATATTTGGAACAACACTGAGAGAAGAAGAATATTAAATCCCACATAGGCTTGTTGATAGGCTCCCCCTTGTGGGAAATAAATGACAGTGTGATTTCAGAAAGAATGCAGCACCTCAGCTCCTCTTATCGTTGACATACATCAGCCTCGCTAATAATCATTATATCAATCATCATCATCATCATCATCATTGTCCTACTACTACTACTACTACTACTACTACTACTACTGCTACTACTGCTGATAGTACTACTACTACTACTAAAACTACTAATACTACAACTACTGCTACTCCTCTACTACTACCACTACTACTACCAATACTACTACTACTACTATTATTACTATTGCTACTACTGCAATTGTTACTACTACTCCTGCTAGCACTACTACTACTACTACTATTATTCTGCACAACTAACATTCACCCCCAGTCATTCTAAATGCGGATTCTGGTCGTTTCTTAAATAGTGGCGCAAGGAGTTCTGGGATATTAGAATCCTTTAGTTTTGACCAGTATTTTCTGAATCCAGGCATGGGTCTAGTTTAGGACAGTGTAATAATTACATGAAGAAGCATTCAAATGAAATACAAAATGAATTGGACCAGCACCATTGCTGGATTCTACAAGATTATCATTGAAAACGTGACCAGCGATCAGGACATCAAGTGGCTGTAGATCATTTGAAAAACGTTTAAATAAGCGCTATGTGTTCGGTGAGTACCGGTGGTTAGTTGCAATTCACTATGATTGTGTTGCATTTTTACTTTGATGGTAAACTTTCTGTACTGCTAACGTTCACTTCCAGTCCTTTTTGCTCCGGTGCTGGTCCAATGAATGTGTTCATTTTCGACAGCTCCGCATGGGATTATTACGTTGTCATAACCTGTATTTCTTCCACCTACAGTAGGCATGGGTACACTCATAATGCTGCCAGTCCACCCATTATGTCATCCTTGACTTGGAATGGGGACAGCCATTCTATTCATTCTAGTTCTAAGGTCAATACTCCCCAAAAGGCAGCTTGAAAAGTAACTGAATTTGTAGATAGATTTGACTTATAAAAGTTTCTGGATGGTTCTGAAAACTTGCTAAATATTAAACAAAGTCACTTTTATTGACAAAACTGGTCTGATCCTATACAGCTGTATTGATGTTTCTATCAAAGTAAACTGGTCTGATCCTATACAGCTGTATTGATGTTTCTATCAAAGTAAACTGGTCTGATCCTATACAGCTGTATTGATGTTTCTATCAAAGTAAACTGGTCTGATCCTATACAGCTGTATTGATGTTTCTATCAAAGTAAACTGGTCTGATCCTATACAGCTGTATTGATGTTTCTATCAAAGTAAACTGGTCTGATCCTATACAGCTGTATTGATGTTTCTATCAAAGTAAACTGGTCTGATCCTATACAGCTGTATTGATGTTTCTATCAAAGTAAACTGCTCTGGTCTGATACAAAAGTATTGATGTTTCTATCATATTAAACTGGTCTGTTCTGATACAAAAGTATTGATGTTTCTATCAAAGTAAACTGGTCTGATCTGATACAAAAGTATTGATGTTTGTGTCAGAGTAAACTGGTCTGATATAAAAGTATTGATGTTTCTATCAAAGTAAAAAATATCGTAATTGATGACGTTTGAAGCATTGGACGTCACAACAACCGTCAAAGACAGTACAGTGTGGAGGCTGAAACTGACAGCACAGTGTGGAGGCTGAAACTGACAGTACAGTGTGGAGGCTGAAACTGACAGTACAGTTTGGAGGCTGAAACTGACAGCACAGTGTGAAGGCTGAAACTGACAGCACAGTGTGGAGGCTGAAACTGACAGTACAGTTTGGAGGCTGAAACTGACAGTACAGTGTGGAGGCTGAAACTGACAGTACAGTTTGGAGGCTGAAACTGACAGTACAGTTTGGAGGCTGAAACTGACAGTACAGTTTGGAGGCTGAAACTGACAGTACAGTTTGGAGGCTGAAACTGACAGCACAGTGTGAAGGCTGAAACTGACAGCACAGTGTGGAGGCTGAAACTGACAGCACAGTGTGGAGGCTGAAACTGACAGTACAGTTTGGAGGCTGAAACTGACAGCACAGTGTGAAGGCTGAAACTGACAGCACAGTGTGGAGGCTGAAACTGACAGTACAGTTTGGAGGCTGAAACTGACAGTACAGTGTGGAGGCTGAAACTGACAGTACAGTTTGGAGGCTGAAACTGACAGTACAGTTTGGAGGCTGAAACTGACAGTACAGTTTGGAGGCTGAAACTGACAGTACAGTTTGGAGGCTGAAACTGACAGTACAGTTTGGAGGCTGAAACTGACAGTACAGTTTGGAGTCTGAAACTGACAGTACAGTGTGGAGGCTGAAACTGACAGTACAGTGTGGAGGCTGAAACTGACAGTACAGTGTGGAGGCTGAAACTGACAGTACAGTGTGGAGGCTGAAACTGACAGCACAGTGTGGAGGCTGAAACTGACAGTACAGTGTGGAGGCTGAAACTGACAGTACAGTGTGGAGGCTGAAACTGACAGTACAGTGTGGAGGCTGAAACTGACAGTACAGTGTGGAGCCTGAAACTGACAGTACAGTGTGGAGGCTGAAACTGCTCCTCCAAAAGAAATCCCTGATCGCATTTACAGGATTAGAAATCGTGACTAGCGGACGGGAAATAAAAGTAATGATGAATAATTTTGAATAATTTTTAACTTCTCTCATTGACTTCTCAAACCCCAAACTGCCCTGATCTGCTTGGTCTATTATGCAAGCGTTCCGTATTGGGCATCTGGGTTAAGACTGCTGGACAGTGAGCGCCGACCTCTGAGCGCCGACCTCTGCTGTACGCTTCTTGTTTTATCTAGTTTTATCTAGAAAGATCGCTCAGGGCGTAGAACCACACAGGAATCTATCTTGAAATCACAGCACACCACTATTGATTGGGCTCGCTAGTGGCACAGCGGTCTAAGGCTCTGCATCTCAGTGCTAGAGGCGTCACTACAGACACCCTGGTTTGACCAGGCTGTTTCACAACTGGCCGTGATTGAGAGTCCCATAGGGCGGAGCACAATTTGCCCCAAAGGCTTCAGAAAGCCTCCCATTGGTAGTTGTTTGGTTAAGTAATACCCTCCCCCCCTCTGTCTGTCTGTCTGTCTGTCTTTCTGTCTGTCTGTCTGTCTGTCTGTCTGTCTGTCTGTCTGTGTCGCTCTCTCTCACACTCTCTCTGTCTCTCTCTGCCTCTCTCCCTTTCTCTCTCTTCGCAGGTCTTCATTTCACTCTACTGGGGAACATAGAGGCCAGAGATTGCGGCCTGGGCTTCATTGCCAAAGGGAGTCAACAATGTGTTGATATGGATGAGTGTAAACAGTGGGACAGTACCCCAACCTGTGGAAGTAATGCCACATGTTACAACACATATGGAAGCTTCTACTGTCAGTGTCAACATGGGTTCAGATCCACAACATCTTTGAAGTTTACTCCTTTCGCTGGGGAGTGTAAGGGTGAGTATTCAATTGTCTGAGTGTGTGTGTGTGTGTGTGTGTGTGTGTGTGTGTATGTGTGTGAATGCTACATGTCAAGGGAATTAAACATTGGAATTAAACATGTCAAGGGAATTAAACATCTCCTTATTTCCTCTGTTCAGGAAGTTGTCCAATAGAAACGTTTTTTGAACACATATTTCCTTATCTCTTCAGATCTCAATGAGTGCCTGGAGAACCCACCGGTTTGTGGCAGCAACACCATTTGCCTCAACACCATCGGGAGCTACAACTGCCAATGTCAACCTGGGTTCAGAGTTCCTACTTACGCTGAACACTGTGCAGGCGAGTCCAAGAAGAGAGCATCAATGTGTGTGTGTGTGTGTGTGTGGGTGTGTGTGTGTGTGTGTGTGTGTGTGTGTGTGTCCACTGCAGATGAGGATGAGTGTGTGTGGGTTTCCCTGGTGTGCGGCGGTATGGGCATGTGCACAAACACACCTGGCCAATACACCTGCACCTGTCCGTCAGGGCTCAGTAACCACGGCAACAACACTTCCCCCTGCACAGGTGAGGTGGCCGAGGCCATGCTAGCTCTGACCTCTTACCTATGAAATCTAACGTCTGACCTTCGACCCTGTGACCCTCACTCTTTGAAGACACCTGTCAGATCTCACAACGCCTGGAAAACATGTTTAACACATCAGTTAACCCCGTCACAGGATATAGCAGCAATATTATGTCTGGATAGATGTTTAACCCATCAGTTAACCCCGTCACAGGATATAGCAGCAACATTATGTCTGGATAGATGTTTAACCCCGTCACAGGATATAGCAGCAATATTATGTCTGGATAGATGTTTAACCCCGTCACAGGATATAGCAGCAACATTATGTCTGGATAGATGTTTAACCCATCAGTTAACCTCGTCACAGGATATAGCAGCAACATTATGTCTGGATAGATGTTTAACCCATCAGTTAACCTCGTCACAGGATATAGCAGCAATATTATGTCTGGATAGATGTTTAACCCCGTCACAGGATATAGCAGCAACATTATGTCTGGATAGATGTTTAACCCCGACACAGGATATAGCAGCAACATTATGTCTGGATAGATGTTTAACCCCGACACAGGAAATAGCAGCAATATTATGTCTGGATAGATGTTTAACCCATCAGTTAACCCCGACACAGGATATAGCAGCAATATTATGTCTGGATAGATGTTTAACCCATCAGTTAACCCTGACACAGGATATAGCAGCAATATTATGTCTGGATAGATGTTTAACCCCGACACAGGATATAGCAGCAATATTATGTCTGGATAGATGTTTAACCCATCAGTTAACCCCGACACAGGATATAGCAGCAATATTATGTCTGGATAGATGTTTAACCCATCAGTTAACCCCGTCACAGGATATAGTAGCAACATTATGTCTGGATAGATGTTTAACCTCGTCACAGGATATAGCAGCAACATTATGTCTGGATAGATGTTTAACACATCAGTTAACCCCGTCACAGGATATAGTAGCAATATTATGTCTGGATAGATGTTTAACCCATCAGTTAACCCTGACACAGGATATAGCAGCAATATTATGTCTGGATAGATGTTTAACCCCGTCACAGGATATAGCAGCAATATTATGTCTGGATAGATGTTTAACCCATCAGTTAACCCTGACACAGGATATAGCAGCAATATTATGTCTGGATAGATGTTTAACCCCGTCACAGGATATAGTAGCAATATTATGTCTGGATAGATGTTTAACCCATCAGTTAACCCTGACACAGGATATAGCAGCAACATTATGTCTGGATAGATGTTTAACCCCGTCACAGGATATAGCAGCAACATTATGTCTGGATAGATGTTTAACCCCGACACAGGATATAGCAGCAACATTATGTCTGGATAGATGTTTAACCGCGTCACAGGATATAGCAGCAATATTATGTCTGGATAGATGTTTAACACATCAGTTAACCCCGTCACAGGATATAGCAGCAATTTGATGCCCGACTGCACAGTTGATGACGTGGCACGCAGCCATTGGTGCAATG
Organism: Oncorhynchus mykiss; assembly: GCF_057628025.1. Taxonomy (NCBI): domain Eukaryota; kingdom Metazoa; phylum Chordata; class Actinopteri; order Salmoniformes; family Salmonidae; genus Oncorhynchus; species Oncorhynchus mykiss. The sequence goes on from NC_143034.1 coordinate 11,656,607, forward strand.
TAATAATTACAATTGAGTCAGCCTGGAATGTGACCACGTAAATCAGGGGATTCCAAAACTCTCCTCCGGGACACAAAGCCTTCCATGTATTGTAGCTATTCCACAGCTAGTTCACCTGATTCAACTTGTCAACTAATCTTAAAGCCCTTGACTAGGTGAATCAGGTGAGTTAGTTCAGGAATACAACAAAGTGGTGAAATGTTTGGGTGTCCCAGAGGAGAGGTTTGAGAACCACTGACTTTAATGGCCCTAAACCTGATTGAACTGTGACACCTACACTGACTTAAATGCCCCTAAAACTGATTGAACTGTGACCCCCACACTGACTTAAATGCCCCTAAACCTGATTGAACTGTGACCCCCACACTAACTTAAATGCCCCTAAACCTGATTGAACTGTGACCCCCACACTGACTTAAATGCCCCTAAACCTGATTGAACTGTGACCCCCACACTGACTTTAATGCCCCTAAACCTGATTGAACTGTGACCCCCACACTGAATTAAATGCCCCTAAACCTGATTGAACTGTGACCCCCACACTGACTTTAATGCCCCTAAACCTGATTGAACTGTGACCCCCACACTGACTTTAATGCCCCTAAACCTGATTGAACTGTGACCCCCACACTGACTTAAATGCCCCTAAACCTGATTGAACTGTGACCCCCTTACTGACTTAAATGCCCCTAAACCTGATTGAACTGTGACCCCCATACTGACTTGCATGCAGCAGATCTGAGACTGTCTGAATGGCTTACTCCCTCTAGATAATCTCGCTCTCTCTCTTTCTCTTTCTCTCACTTTATTTTTCTCTCCCTCTATTTCTCTCTCATTCTCTCGGTCTCTTACCATCATTATCCTCCTATTTTTCCTCTTCCTCCTTATTATCAGCTATCTGAGCTGCTTACCGATCGCTGCAGCTGTACATAGCCCATCTGTAAATAGAATATTATATACCTCATCCCCATATTGTTTAAATTTACTTTTTTGCTCTTTTGCACACCAGTATTTCTACTTGCACATCATCTGCTCATCTATCACTCCAGTGTTAATTTGCTCAATTGTAATTATTTCGCTGCTATGGCCTATTTATTGCCTTACCACCTCACGCCATTTACACACAATGTATATTGACTTTTTCTATTGTGTTATTGACTGTACGTTTGTTTATTCCATGTGTAACTCTGTGTTGTTGTCTGTGTCACACTGCTTTGCTTTATATTGGCCAGGTCACAGTTGTAAATTAGAACATGTTCTCAACTGGCTTACCTGATTAAATAAATATGAAATAAAATTTAAAAAATCATTAAAAAATCATCATTATCCCTCCCCCTACACTCATCTCTCTTTTCATCTCTCTCTTCCTCAGACATAGATGAGTGTAATGAGATCGCTGGTATCTGTGGAGTGGGCGGGGACTGCCAGAACCAGAAAGGAAGCTACAGTTGCCTCTGTCACCCTGGATACAGTAACTACGACAACAAACAGGCTCAGTGCTCAGGTGATTGTAGAATCTGCTACTATGACGTGTTGCTTCCCACGACATGATACATTACAATACGATAACTTTGTCTCTTAGAAGAGGAAGGCCTGGATTGGAAATATAACTAGGCTCCTATTTTAACAGTCCTAAATTACAGCTATATTTAACAACCACTACATGACCAAAAGTATGTGGACAACTTCTCGCCGAACATCTCTTTCCAATTCATGGGCACTAATATGGAGTTGTTCCCCTCCTTTGCTGCTATAACAGCCTCCACTCGTCTGGGAAGGCTGTTCACTAGATGTTGAAACATTGCTGCAGGGACTTGCTAACATTCAGCCACAAGAGCATTAGTGAGGTCGGGCACTGATGTTGGGCGATTAGGCCTGGCTCACAGTCAGCATTCAAATTTATTCCAAAGGTGTATGATAGGGTTGAGGCCTCTGCGCAGGCCAGTCAAGTTCTTCCACACCGATCTCGACAAACCATTTCTGTATGGACCTCGCTTTGCTGTAACAGGAAATGGCCTTCCCCAGACGGTTGCCACAAAGTTGGAAGCACAGAATTGTCTAGAATGTAATTATATGCTGTAGCTTTCAGCTTTCCCTTCACTGGAACTAAGGGGCCTATCGTGAACCACGAAAAACAGCTCCAGATCATTAGTCCTCCTCAACCAAACCTTACACTTTGCACTATGCATTCTGGCATGTAGCAGTCATCTGCCAAACACAGATTAGTCCGTCGGACTGCCAGATGGTGAAACATGATTCATCACTCCAGAGAACGTGTTTCCACTGCTCCAATCACGGTGAGCATTACACCGCACCAGCCGACGCTTGGCATTGCACATGGTGATCTTAGTCTTGTGTGCGGCTGCTCGGCCATGGAAACCCATTCCATGAAGTTCCAGATGAACAGTTCTTGTGCGGACGTTGCTTCAAGAGGCCGTTTTTAACTCGTAGTGAGTCCTGCAACTGAGAACAGACAATTTTTACGCTCTATGCACTTCAGCACTCGACAGTCCCATTCTGTGAGTTTGTGTGGCCTACCACTTCGCGACGTAATTGTTGTTGCTTCTAGATGTTTCCCCTTCACAATAGTATCACTTACAGTTGACCAGGGCAGCTCTAGAATGGCAGACATTTTACAAACTGACTTGTTGGAAAGGTGGCATCCTATAACGGTTCCACGTTGAAAGTCACTGAGCTCTTCAGTAAGACCATTCTACTGCCAGTGTTTGTCTATGGAGATTGCATGGCTGTGTGCTTGATTTTATACACCTGTCAGCAATGGGTGTGGCTGAAATAGCCAAATCTATTCATTTGAAGGGGTATTCACATACTATTGTATAAATAGTGTAGAGTAACAAAATATAACTTCAAATAATATAACACAAAATAACATAACATAATATAACAACACAATACAACATAACACATTAGAACATAACATAATGTAACATATCATAATGTAACATAACATAACATAATGTAACATAACATAATGTAACATAACATAATGTAACATAACATAATGTAACATATCATAATGTAACATAACATATCATAATGTAACATAACATAACATAATGTAACATAACATAATGTAACATATCATAATGTAACATAACATATCATAATGTAACATAACATATCATAATGTAACATAACATAATGTAACATATCATAATGTAACATAACATAACATAATGTAACATAACATAATGTAACATATCATAATGTAACATAACATAACATAATGTAACATAACATAACATAATGTAACATATCATAATGTAACATAACATATCATAATGTAACATAACATATCATAATGTAACATAACATATCATAATGTAACATAACATATCATAATGTAACATAACATAACATAATGTAACATAACATAATGTAACATAACATGATGTAACATAACATAACATAATGTAACATATCATAATGTAACATAACATAACATAATGTAACATAACATAACATAATGTAACATAACATAACATAATGTAACATAACATAGTGTAACATAACATAACATAATGTAACATATCATAATGTAACATAACATAATGTAACATATCATAATGTAACATATCATAATGTAACATAACATAACATAATGTAACATAACATAATGTAACATAACATAACATAATGTAACATAACATAATGTAACATATCATAATGTAACATAACATAACATAATGTAACATAACATAACATAATGTAACATAACATAGTGTAACATAACATAACATAATGTAACATATCATAATGTAACATAACATAATGTAACATATCATAATGTAACATAACATAACATAATGTAACATAACATAACATAATGTAACATATCATAATGTAACATAACATATCATAATGTAACATAACATATCATAATGTAACATAACATATCATAATGTAACATAACATATCATAATGTAACATAACATAACATAATGTAACATAACATAATGTAACATATCATAATGTAACATAACATATCATAATGTAACATAACATAACATAATGTAACATAACATATCATAATGTAACATAACATAACATAATGTAACATATCATAATGTAACATAACATAACATAATGTAACATATCATAATGTAACATAACATAATGTAACATATCATAATGTAACATAACATATCATAATGTAACATAACATAACATAATGTAACATATCATAATGTAACATAACATAACATAATGTAACATATCATAATGTAACATAACATAATGTAACATATCATAATGTAACATAACATATCATAATGTAACATAACATATCATAATGTAACATAACATATCATTATGTAACATAACATATCATAATGTAACATAACATAACATCATGTAACATAACATAACATCATGTAACATAACATAACGTAACATAACATAACATAATGTAACATATCATAATGTAACATAACATAACATAATGTAACGTAACATAACATAATGTAACATGTCATAATGTAACATAATATAATGTAATATAACATAATATAACATAATGTAACATAACATAATATAATATCATCTAACATTATATAATATAATCTAACATAATATAATATAACAATTTAACATAACATAACGTAATGTAACATAACATAATATAACATAATAAGCCAAAAGATAACATAAAATAATGTAACATAACATAATGTGAACTAACATAATGTAACATAACATAATGTACCATAATATAATGTAGCATAACATAATCTAACATAACATAATATAACATAATAAGCCAAAAGATAACATAAAATAATGTAACATAACATAATCTAACATAACATAATGTGAACTAACATAATGTAACATATGCATATCTAGCCTATCCTTTGATTCATTAAGTGATTTACAACAGTGAGTGGATACATTTTGTAATGGGTGGCTGCATATTACAGTAAGGTCTGTCCTTCTGTTTCTGTAGGTAGTGTTATTACAGAGACTCTCTGTTCCACTGGCAGCTTCCTCTTCCTAATATAATGTCCCAAATGACACCCTATTCCCTATACTACATTAGACTAGGGCCCTATTCCCTATATAGTGCACTACATTAGACCAGGGCACATAGAGCACTCTATAATAGGTTGTCATTTGGGATGTGTCCTAGGATGGTTACCATGGAAACATTTCAGCACTGGTGTGCTGTGGGTTTCTGGGTGTTTTAATCTCCACCTCAACTTCCTCTCTGTCTCATGTCTTCATTTATATCTTAGTTAGTTGGTATCTGATGGTAAACATGGTTACCCATGGCAACAACTTTGATCTACTATTGGGGTGTTGTGTTGGTGTGTAGTGTTGTTGTATTGTGGTGTGTTGTTGTATCGTGGTGTGTAGTGTTGTTGTATTGTGGTGTGTTGTAGTTGTATTTATTAAGGATCCCCATTAGTTCCAGCCAAGGCAGCAGCTAGTCTTCCAGGGGTCAAGCAACATTAATAACCTCTCTGGGATAGGCGGGATGCAAATGTCCCCACCTGGCCAATTGGCAGGAAAAATGCAGAGTGCCAAATTTAAAAAAAATGCTATAAAATTCAAACTTTCATTAAATCACACGTCTGTGTATTCACCTTTATTTAACTAGGCAAGTCAGTTATTTTCAATGAAGGCCTAGGAACAGTCGGTTAACTGCCTGTTCAGGGGCAGAACGACAGATTTGTACCTTGTCAGCTCTGGGGTTTGAACTTGCAACCTTCCGGTTACTAGTCCAACACCACTAGGCTACCCTGCCGCCCCAGGCGTTGTGAATCCAGCCAACATGTCAGATTTCAAAAAGGCTTTTCGGCGAAAGCATAAGAAGCTATTATCTGATGATAGCACAACAGTAAACAAAGAGAGCATAGCATATTTCAACCCTGCAGGCGCTACACAAAACGCAGAAATAAAATATAATTCATGCCTTACCTTTGACGAGCTTCTTTTGTCGGCACTCCAATATGTCCCATAAACATCACAAATGGTCCTTTTGTTCGATTAATTCCGTCGATATATTTACAAAATGTCAATTTATTTGGCGCGTTTGATCCCAAAAAAAAACAGCTTCCACTTTGCGCAACATCACCACAAAATATCTCAAAAGGTACCTGTAAACTTTGCCAAAACATTTCAAACAACTTTTGTAATACAACTTGAGGTATTTTTAAACGTTAATAATCGATCAAATTGAAGACGGGTCTATCTGTTTTCAATACAGGAGGATCACAAACCAACGCTACTTTTCAAGTCTTGCGCTACTCTGAAACAGTACACATAACGTTACCCTAATCCAAGATGGCCGTACTTCTTCATTTCACAAAGGAATAACCTCAACCAAATTTCAAAGACTGGTGACATCCAGTGGAAGCGGTAGAGGAACTGCAAACAAGTGCCTAAGAAATATCGTTTCCCAATGAGAACTCACTGAACAGACAGTGACCTCAAAAAATAATAATTCTGAATGGTTTGTCCTCGGGGTTTTGCCGGCTACAGAAGTTCTGTATACTCACAGACATGATTCAAACAGTTTTAGAAACTTCAGAGTGTTTTCTATCCACATCTACTAATAATATGCATATCTTATATTCTTGGCATGAGTAGCAGGAAGTTGAAATTGGGCACGCTATTTATCCAAAAGTGAAAATGCTGCCCCCTAGCCCCAAGAGGTTTTATGGCAGTTTAAAAACATTACAAAACATTCACAATAGATTTCACAACTCACTAAGTGTTGTGTTGTGTGTGGTGTAGTGAGTAGTGTGTTGTGTTGTTGTGCACGTGTGATGGTGCTGTGTTGTGTTGTTTTGTGTTGTTGTGCAGGTGGGATTGTGTTGTGTAGGTGTGATTGTGTTGTGCTGTGTAATGTTGTGTTGTGTTGTGTTGTGTTGTGTTGTGCTGTGTAGTGTCGATCCCGGTGTGATGGTTGTGTTTTGTAAAATGTACATGTTGTGTTGTGTCGGACCAAATGTGATGGTTTTGTTTTGTGTTTCCTTTAGTACTGACCTGTGACCAGTTCAAAGCGAATGAGACTCCTGGACAGGTGAGTTTTACAGTACCTGGACCCGATGAGTCCTTATACAGCAGCTGAACAGCTAGTCATAGAATTTCCATTATGGCATCATTATCTTGAATGGGGAGGCCCGTTCCACTCATTCTAGATCTGTAGCCGAACCATATTTGAATAGGGAAGCCTGTTCTACTCATTCTAGATCTGTAGCTGAACCATATTCGAATAGGGAAACCTGTTCTACTCATTCTAGATCTGTAGCTGAACCATATTTTAATAGGGAAGCCTGTTCTACTCATTCTAGATCTGTAGCTGAACCATATTTGAATAGGGAAGCCTGTTCTACTCATTCTAGATCTGTAGCTGAACCATATTTTAATAGGGAAGCCTGTTCTACTCATTCTAGATCTGTAGCTGAACCATGTTTGAATATAATAAACATTTATAGAATATGGCATTAAGCAGTCAGTAAAATAACCAGAACATTTATAGAATATGGCATTAATCAGTCAGTAAAATAACCAGAACATTTATAGAATATGGCATTAAGCAGTCAGTAAAATAACCAGAACATTTATAGAATATGGCATTAATCAGTCAGTAAAATAACCAGAACATTTATAGAACATGGCAGTAAGCAGTCAGTAAAATAACCAGAACATTTATAGAATATGGCATTAAGCAGTCAGTAAAATAACTAGAACATTTATAGAATATGGCATTAAGCAGTCAGTAAAATAACCAGAACATTTATAGAATATGGCATTAAGCAGTCAGTAAAATAACCAGAACATTTATAGAATATGGCATTAATCAGTCAGTAAAATAACCAGAACATTTATAGAATATGGTATAAAGCAGTCAGTAAAATAACCAGAACATTTATAGAATATGGTATAAAGCAGTCAGTAAAATAACCAGAACATTTATAGAATATGGCATTAATCAGTCAGTAAAATAACCAGAACATTTATAGAATATGGTATAAAGCAGTCAGTAAAATAACCAGAACATTTATAGAATATGGTATAAAGCAGTCAGTAAAATAACTAGAACATTTATAGAATATGGTATAAAGCAGTCAGTAAAATGACCAGTAGATGTGAAGGTATTTTATCCAATAGGTCTATGATTTCCAAATACTGCAACTCACTATTGCATTGTTTTACATTCTTGCTCTTTCATTTTCTATCTCTCTCGTTGTCTCTCATTTTCTCTCTCTCTCTCTCTCGCTCTCTCTGTCTGTCTCTCTGTCTGTCTGTCTGTCTGTCTGTCTGTCTGTCTGTCTGTCTGTCTGTCTGTCTGTCTGTCTGTCTGTCTGTCTGTCTGTCTGTCTGTCTGTCTGTCTGTCTGTCTGTCTGTCGCTCTTAGACCACTTTGGAAACACGTGTTTTGATTGATACATTTCAGTGCTCTCTTCTGGGACTACAATGTAAGTCTTGCTTTAAATGTTTTTACCCACATGAAGTTAATGAACTCCTCCTCTCTCTCAGACTGTCCCAGGTTTAGCTGGTCTCCTGTCTCTGATGAGGAACAGCTGTCTGGCATTAAGTAACTCTGGGGATGCAGCCGGAGGGAGACTGACTGGAGAGGTGTTACTGGAGGTAAACCAGTACACACACACACGCACACGCACGCACGCACGCACGCACGCACGCACGCACACACACACACACACACACACACACACACACACACACACACACACACACACACACATGCAAGGACTCACACAAGCATGCACACATACAAACACACACGGTTCACTCACTGCCTGTTTCTTGTTTCTACTTCCTGTCCGTAGAATGTCTTCACGGAGATGGACGGCCTCTTGTCTCACGCTATCCTAAACAACAGCCGGGAGGTGAGTGGGTTGCTAGGCACCGTGGAGGACGCCATGAGGTTCATCGGGCCGCAGCTCAGGGACACCCACACCACCATGGAGACAGACCACACAGGTAACACACACACACACTCCTGAACACACACACACTCACACACATCTTCTTTCACCTTAATCCTTGTCCTTGTACACAGCGACTGAGCTTGCAGTGAGGAGGGGACAGACTCCGCCCACTGGGCCAATCAGCCTGGCCAATGACAACGCTCGGCTGGACACCAGCTGGGAGACAGCCACCGGCAACGGGACATACCCAGGTAGGATACTCTTCATCATCATCCCCACCATCACCATCATCATCATCTCTATAACTAAGTACTATATATTTTAGTACCAGTAACTTAAAAAAAATGGATTCCAGATTTCCTGCTTATTCCAGAAGTCTTCCAACCTGAAAAACCTGGGGATTCTGGGAAAGTTACAAAACATTCTGGTAACTTGTTTCATTCTGTGCTTCCCAGGTTTCGCTCTGGCTGGGTTGGTGTCTTACAAGAAAGTGGAGAAATCTGTCAACAACTCCTTCCAGTACCTCACTGACACAGACACAGACACAGCAACCGCCACAGCATCAAAGCCTAACTACCAGATCAGTTCCAAGGTGGTAACAGCCTTTGTCAGTAACCCAGCAACAGACCACCTCACCCAGCCTGTCATCCTCACCTTCAAACATCTACAGGTATCATTTAAATATACTATAATACCTGAAGTTAATATATGATGTATGTAAATATTATGGCATATTATAATCGTACATCTACTGTAACGGTTTTCCGTATGAGAAGGAGAGTCGGACCAAAATGCAGCGTGTAGATTGCGATCCATGTTTTAATGAACAAACGTAAAACACGAATCAATGCAAACACTACAAAATAAAGAACGTGATGAACGTAACGAAAACCTAAAACAGCCTATCTGGTGAAAAACACATAGACAGGAACAATCACCCACCCACACACAGTGAAACCCAGGCTACCTAAATATGGTTCCCAATCAGAGACAATGACGAACACCTGCCTCTGACTGAGAACCATATCAGGCTGAACATAGAAATAGACAAACAAGACATGAAACATAGAATACCCACTCAGATCACACCCTGACCAATCAAAACATAGAAAATACAAAGTAAACTATGGTCAGGGCGTGACAGTACCCCCCCCCCCAAGGTGCGGACTCCGGCCGCAAAACCTGAACCTATAGGGGAGGGTCTGGGTGGGCATCTGTCCGCGGTGGCGGCTCTGGCGCTGGACGTGGACCCCACTCCATGACAGTTTTAATCCCCCTCCTAAACGTCCCTAAATAGGTTACCCACCACAATGATAACATGGGACAGAGGGACAGCTCGGGACAGAGGTAACTCGGGACAGATGGGTAGCTCAGCACTGAGAGGAAGCTCAGCACTGAGAAGAAGCTCAGCACTGAGAGGAAGCCCAGGCAGGTAGTAGAAACTACCAGAACCTGGCTGGCTGGCGGTTTCAGCAGATCCTGGTCGACTAGCAGATCTGGAAGAATCTGGTCGACTGGCGGATCTGGGAGAATCTGGTCGACTGGCGGATCTGGGAGAATCTGGTCGACTGGCGGATCTGGGAGAATCTGGTCGACTGGCGGATCTGGGAGAATCTGGTCGACTGGCGGATCTGGGAGAATCTGGTCGACTGGCGGATCTGGGAGAATCTGGTCGACTGGCAGATCTGGGAGAATCTGGACGACTGGCAGATCTGAGAGAGTCTGGACGACTGGCAGATCTGGAAGAGTCTGGACGACTGGCAGATCTGGAAGAGTCTGGTCGACTGGCAGATCTGGAAGAGTCTGGTCGACTGGCAGATCTGGAAGAGTCTGGTCGACTGGCAGATCTGGAAGAGTCTGGTCGACTGGCAGATCTGGAAGAGTCTGGTCGACTGGCAGATCTGGAAGAGTCTGGACGACTGGCAGATCTGGAAGAGTCTGGACGACGGGCAGATCTGGAAGAGTCTGGACGACGGGCAGATCTGGAAGAGTCTGGACGACTGGCAGATCTGGAAGAGACTGGTCGACACAGACTGGCTGCTCTGGCTGCTCCATGCTGACTGACAGCTCTGGCTGCTCCATGCTGGCAGACTGCTCTGGCTGCTCCATGCTGACTGGCAGCTCTGGCTGCTCCATGCTGACTGGCGGCCCTGGCTGCTCTGGCTGCTCCATGCTGACTGACAGCTCTGGCTGCTCTGGCTGCTCCATGCTGACTGGCGGCCCTGGCTGCTCTGGCTGCTCCATGCTGACTGGCGGCCCTGGCTGCTCCATGCTGACTGGCGGCCCTGGCTGCTCCCTGCTAACTGGCGGCCCTGGCTGCTCCCTGCTAACTGGCGGCCCTGGCTGCTCCTTACAAACTGGCAGCTCCGGCGGCTCCTTACAAACTGGCAGCTCTGGCGGCTCCTTGCAGACTGGCAGCTTTGGCAGCATCCTGCAGACTGGCAGCTCTGGCGGCTCCTTGCAGACTGGCAGCTCCTTGCAGACTGGCAGCTCTATGCATACTGGCAGCTCCTTGCTGACTGGCAGCTCTATACAAACTTGCAGCTCCATGCAGACTGGCAGCTCCATGCAGACTGGCAGCTCCGAACAGGCGGGAGACTCCGGCAACGCTGTAGAGGCGGAAAGCTCTGACAGCGCTAAACAGGCGGGAGACTCCGACAGCGCTGGAGAGGAGGAAGGCTCCGACAGCGCTAAACAGGCGAGGCGCACTGTAGGCCTGATGCGTGGTGCTGGCACTGGTGGTACTGGGCCGAGGACACGCACAGGAAGCCTGGTGCGGGGAGCTGCTACCGGAGGACTGGGGTGTGGAGGTGGTACTGGAAAAACCGGACCGTGCAGGCGCACTGGAGCTCTTGAGCACCGAGCCTGCCCAACCTTACCTGGTTGAATGCTCACGGTCGCCCTGCCAGTGCGGCGAGGTGGAATAGCCCGCACTGGACTATGCAGGCGAACCGGAGACACCGAGCGCAAGGCTGGTGCCATGTAAACCGGCCCAAGGAGACGCACTGGGGACCAGCTGCGTAGAGCCGGCTTCATGGCATTAGGCTCGACGCTCAATATAGCCCGGCAGACACGCGGAGCTGGAATATACCGCACCGGGCTATGCACCCGCACTGGAGACACCGTGCGCACCACTGCATAACACGGTGCCTGTCCGGTCTCTCTAGCCCCCCGGTAAGCACAGGGAGTCTGCCCAGGTCTCCTACCTGGCGTAGCCATACTCCCTGTTAGCCCCCCCCCAAGAAATTTTTGGGGCTGCCTCTCAGGCTTCCATCCGCTACGTCGTGCTGCCTCCTCATATCTGCGCCTCTCAGCTTTCGCCGCCTCCAGTTCTTCCTTGGGGCGGCGATATTCTCCAGGCTGAGCCCAGGGTCCTTTACCGTCCAGTTCTTCCTCCCATGTCCATTTCTCCAGGTGGTGCAGCCTCTCCCACTGCAGCTGCTCCTGCTGCTGCTGCCTCTGTTCCTTCTCCTGCTGCACCTTGGTGCGGCTACACTCCCCTGGTTTAGCCCAGGGTCCTCTCCCGTCGAGGATTTCCTCCCATGTCCAGAAATCCTTACTATATATCTCCTCTTTTCGCTGCTGTTGCTGCCTGTTGACACGCTGCTTGGTCCGTTGGTGGTGGGTGATTCTGTAACGGTTTTCCGTATGAGAAGGAGAGTCGGACCAAAATGCAGCGTGTAGATTGCGATCCATGTTTTAATGAACAAACGTAAAACACGAATCAATGCAAACACTACAAAATAAAGAACGTGATGAACGTAACGAAAACCTAAAACAGCCTATCTGGTGAAAAACACATAGACAGGAACAATCACCCACCCACACACAGTGAAACCCAGGCTACCTAAATATGGTTCCCAATCAGAGACAATGACGAACACCTGCCTCTGACTGAGAACCATATCAGGCTGAACATAGAAATAGACAAACAAGACATGAAACATAGAATACCCACTCAGATCACACCCTGACCAATCAAAACATAGAAAATACAAAGTAAACTATGGTCAGGGCGTGACAGTACCCCCCCCCCCCAAGGTGCGGACTCCGGCCGCAAAACCTGAACCTATAGGGGAGGGTCTGGGTGGGCATCTGTCCGCGGTGGCGGCTCTGGCGCTGGACGTGGACCCCACTCCATGACAGTTTTAATCCCCCTCCTAAACGTCCCTAAATAGGTTACCCACCACAATGATAACATGGGACAGAGGGACAGCTCGGGACAGAGGTAACTCGGGACAGATGGGTAGCTCAGCACTGAGAGGAAGCTCAGCACTGAGAAGAAGCTCAGCACTGAGAGGAAGCCCAGGCAGGTAGTAGAAACTACCAGAACCTGGCTGGCTGGCGGTTTCAGCAGATCCTGGTCGACTAGCAGATCTGGAAGAATCTGGTCGACTGGCGGATCTGGGAGAATCTGGTCGACTGGCGGATCTGGGAGAATCTGGTCGACTGGCGGATCTGGGAGAATCTGGT
>NC_143034.1:11677500-11685000 GCF_057628025.1 Oncorhynchus mykiss
GGCTATATACAGGAGGTACCAGTACTGAGTCAATGTGGAGGCTGTATACAGGGGGTACCAGTACTGAGTCAATGTGGAGGCTATATACAGGGGGTACCAGTACAGAGTCAATGTGGAGGCTATATACAGGGGGTACCAGTACTGAGTCAATGTGGAGGCTATATACAGGGGGTACCAGTACTGAGTCAATGTGGAGGCTATATACAGGGGGTACCAGTACTGAGTCAATGTGGAGACTATATACAGGGGGTACCAGTACTGAGTCAATGTGGAGGCTATATACAGGGGGTACCAGTACTGAGTCAATGTGGAGACTATATACAGGGGGTACCGGTACAGAGTCAATGTGGAGGCTATATACAGGGGGTACCAGTACTGAGTCAATGTGGAGGCTATATACAGGGGGTACCAGTACTGAGTCAATGTGGAGACTATATACAGGGGGTACCAGTACTGAGTCAATGTGGAGGCTATATACAGGGGGTACCAGTACTGAGTCAATGTGGAGACTATATACAGGGGGTACCGGTACAGAGTCAATGTGGAGGCTATATACAGGTGGTACCAGTACAGAGTCAATGTGGAGGCTTTATACAGGTGGTACCAGTACTGAGTCAATGTGGAGGCTATATACAGGGGGTACCAGTACTGAGTCAATGTGGAGGCTGTATACAGGGGGTACCAGTACTGAGTCAATGTGGAGGCTATATACAGGAGGTACCAGTACAGAGTCAATGTGGAGGCTATATACAGGGGGTACCAGTACAGAGTCAATGTGGAGGCTATATACAGGGGGTACCAGTATAGAGTCAATGTGGAGGCTGTATACAGGGGGTACCAGTACAGAGTCAATGTGGAGGCTGTATACAGGGGGTACCAGTACTGAGTCAATGTGGAGGCTGTATACAGGGGGTACCAGTACAGAGTCAATGTGGAGGCTATATACAGGGGGTACCAGTACAGAGTCAATGTGGAGGCTATATACAGGGGGTACCAGTACTGAGTCAATGTGAAGGCTATATACAGGAGGTACCAGTACAGAGTCAATGTGGAGGCTATATACAGGGGGTACCAGTACTGAGTCAATGTGGAGGCTATATACAGGTGGTACCAGTACTGAGTCAATGTGGAGGCTATATACAGGGGGTACCAGTACTGAGTCAATGTGGAGGCTATATACAGGGGGCACCAGTACTGAGTCAATGTGGAGGCTATATACAGGTGGTACCAGTACTGAGTCAATGTGGAGGCTATATACAGGGGGTACCAGTACTGAGTCAATGTGGAGGCTATATACAGGGGGTACCAGTATTGAGTCAATGTGAAGGCTATATACAGGAGGTACCAGTACAGAGTCAATGTGGAGGCTATATACAGGGGGTACCAGTACTGAGTCAATGTGGAGGCTATATACAGGGGGTACCAGTACTGAGTCAATGTGGAGGCTATATACAGGGGGTACCGGTACAGAGTCAATGTGGAGGCTATATACAGGGGGTACCAGTACAGAGTCAATGTGGAGGCTATATACAGGGGGTACCAGTACTGAGTCAATGTGGAGGCTATATACAGGAGGTACCAGTACTGAGTCAATGTGAAGGCTATATACAGGGGGTACCAGTACTGAGTCAATGTGGAGGCTATATACAGGAGGTACCAGTACAGAGTCAATGTGGAGGCTATATACAGGGGGTACCAGTACAGAGTCAATGTGGAGGCTATATACAGGTGGTACCAGTACTGAGTCAATGTGGAGGCTATATACAGGGGGTACCAGTACTGAGTCAATGTGGAGGCTATATACAGGGGGTACCAGTACAGAGTCAATGTGGAGGCTATATACAGGGGGTACCAGTACTGAGTCAATGTGGAGGCTATATACAGGTGGTACCGGTACAGAGTCAATGTGGAGACTATATACAGGTGGTATCAGTACAGAGTCAATGTGGAGGCTATATACAGGAGGTACCAGTACAGAGTCAATGTGGAGGCTATATACAGGGGGTACCAGTACTGAGTCAATGTGGGTGGTACTGGTTAGTCCAGGTCATTTGTAAATGTAGGTAGGGGTAAACGGGATGAGGGTGGTCAACGTATATAGTCATAGATATAACATGTATATAACCCAAGTCTAATGTTATCCTCTCTGTGTGTCTCTGTCAGCTGTTGGTTGTCTCTGGAGAGAGGATTCATCTGGAGTTTCTTCGGCCCAGTGTGCACCATCATCATCCTCAACGCTTTCTTCTTCATCATCACTGTCTGGAGGCTGGCCCAGAAGTTCTCTAGTCTCAACCCTGACCTCTCCAACCTACGCAAGATCAAGTAAGGAGAGAGAGAGAGAGAGAGAGAGAGAGAGAGAGAGAGAGATGAAGGGAATGTGAGATGAAGGGAATGTGAGTCTGAAACTGAGAGATAGAAAGAGGGATGAGAGAGAGAGAGATGAAGGGAATGTGAGTGTGAAACTGAGAGATAGAAAGAGGAAGGGAGGGAGAGAGAGAGAGAGAGAGATGAAGGGAATGTGAGTGTGAAACTGAGAGATAGAAAGAGGGATGGAGGGAGAGAGAGAGAGAGAGATGAAGGAAATGTGAGTGTGAAACTGAGAGATAGAAAAAGGGATGAGAGAGAGAGACAGAGAGAGAGAGAGAGAGAGAGAGACAGAGAGAGACAGAGAGAGAGAGACAGAGAGAGAGAGAGAGAGAGAGAGAGAGAGAGAGAGAGAGAGAGAGAGAGAGAGAGGGTAACCTCTAACACTAGGAGTCAGGAAGCAGAGAGAGAGAGAGAGAGAGAGAGAGAGAGAGAGAGAGAGAGAGAGAGAGAGAGAGTGTGTAACCTATACACTAGGAGTCAGGAAGCAGAGAGAGAGAGAGAGAGAGAGAGAGAGTAACCTCTAACACTAGGATTCAGGAAGCAGAGAGAGAGAGAGAGAGAGAGAGAGAGAGTAACCTATACACTGAGAGAGAGAGTGTAACCAATACACTGAGAGAGAGAGAGAGAGTGTAACCTATACACTGAGAGAGACAGAGAGAGAGAGTGTAACCTATACACTGAGAGAGAGAGAGAGTGTAACCTATACACTGAGAGAGAGAGAGAGAGAGAGAGAGAGAGAGAGAGAGAGAGAGAGAGAGAGAGAGAGAGTGTGTGTGTGTGTAACCTATACACTATGAGTCAGGAAGAGAGAGAGAGAGAGAGAGAGAGAGTGTGTAACCTATACACTGAGAGAGAGAGAGAGTGTAACCTATACACTGAGAGAGAGAGAGAGAGAGAGAGAGAGTGTAACCTATACACTGAGAGAGAGAGAGAGAGAGAGAGAGAGAGAGAGAGAGAGAGAGAGAGAGAGAGAGAGAGAGAGAGAGAGAGAGAGAGAGAGTGTGTAACCTATACACTGAGAGAGAGAGAGAGAGAGTGTAACCTATACACTAGGAGTCAGGAAGCAGGTGCAGAAGGAGAGTTTATTAATGAGAACAAGCAGATAAACACAACAGGAGCAGCGTACTGAACTAATAAGGTGCTAATAACGATAGGGTGTAGCTGTTATTAATGATGGGGAGTAGCTGTTATTAATGATGGGGAGTAGGTGTTATTAATGATGGGGAGTAGATGTTATTAATGATGGGGAGCAGCTGTTATTAATGATGGGGAGTAGGTGTTATTAATGATGGGGAGCAGCTGTTATTAATTATGGGGAGTAGGTGTTATTAATGATGGGGAGTAGCTGTTAATAATGATGGGGAGTAGATGTACATAACGATGGGGAGCGGCTGTTATTAATGATGGGGAGCAGGTGTTATCAATGATGGGGAGCAGCTGTTATTAATGATGGGGAGCAGCTGTTATTAACGATGGGGAGTAGATGTACATAACGATGGGGAGCAGCTGTTAATGATGATGGGGAGTAGATGTTATTAATGATGGGGAGTAGGTGTTACTTTTGATGGGGAGCAGCTGTTATTAATGATGGGGAGCAGCTGTTATTAATGATGGGGAGCAGCTGTTAATAATGATGGGGAGTAGATGTACATAACGATGGGGAGCAGCTGTTATTAATGATGGGGAGCAGCTGTTATTAATGATGGAGAGCAGCTGTTAATAATGATGGGGAGCAGCTGTTATTAATGATGGGGAGCAGCTGTTATTAATGATGGGGAGTAGATGTGCATAACAATGGGGAGCAGGTGTTAATAATGATGGGGAGTAGATGTGCATAACGATGGGGAGCAGATGTTAATAATGATGGGGAGTAGGTGTTATTAATGATGGGGAGTAGATGTGCATAACAATGGGGAGCAGATGTTAATAATGATGGGGAGTAGATGTGCATAACGATGGGGAGCAGCTGTTAATAATGATGGGGAGTAGCTGTGCATAACGATGGGGAGCAGGTGTTATTAATGATGGGGAGCTGGTGTTATTAATGATGGGGAGCAGGTGTTATTAATGATGGGGAGCAGGTGTTATTAATGATGGGGAGCAGATGTTATTAATGATGGGGAGCAGATGTTATTAATGATGGGGAGCAGATGTTATTAATGATGGGGAGCAGATGTTATTAATGATGGGGAGCAGGTATTATTAATTATAGGGAGCAGATGTGCATAACAGATGTTATTAATTAACAAAAATACAATATTCCCTCTATTTAGGAGAGAAACCCCTCTATGTGAGCCACATGGAGTTAGAAAACAACTATTTAGCTCTCCACTTCTCCTCCCTCTCTCCCTCCTCCTCCTTCTTTTCTCTCCTCCTCCTGCCTCCTTTTTCCATTCCCTCCCTCCTCATTCCTTACCCCTCCTCCTCCCTCTCTGTCCCTGTCCTCCCTCTCCCTCCCCCTGTTCTCCCCCTCCTTCCCCCTCTACCCTCCTTCCTTCTCCTCTCTCCACCCATCTCCTTCCTCCCCCTTCCCCTCCTTCATACTTCCTCTCCCTCATTCTCCTCCCTCCACCCTCCTCCTCCCTCCTTCCTTCCACCCCCTCTCCTCCCTCATCCTCCTTCCCACTCTCCCACTCCCTCCCTCCCTCCCTCCCTCCCTCCCTCCCTACTCCCCACCTCCCATCCCTCCCTCCCTCCCTCCCTCCCTCCCCCCCCTCCTCCCCTCCTCCTCCCTCCCTCTCTCCCTCCCTCCCTCCCTCCCTCCCTCCCTCCCTCCCTCCCTCCCTCCCTCCCTCCCTCCCTCCCTCCCCTCTCCTCCTCCCTACTCCCCACCTCCCATCCCTCCCTCCCTCCTCCCCTCCTCCTCTCTCCTCCCCTTCTCCTCCCTCTCTCTCTCCAGGGTGTTCACAGTGACAGCAGTGGCCCAGCTGTGTGTGTTGGGTACTATGTGGATATTTGGAGTGTTCCAGTTCCAAGAGGAGGGGACAGTGGTCATGACATATCTCTTCACTATCCTCAACTCTCTACAGGGAGCACTGCTGTTCATCATGCACTGCCTACTGAACAAAACGGTATGGTGTGTGTGTGTGTGTGTTGTGTGTGTGTGTGTGTGTGGTGTGTGTGTGTGTAACACTGTGCTCTGCTGCCCTCATCAGGTTAGAGAGGAGTATTGCAAGCTGCTGTCCTGTATCTGCACACCACAGAAGAAGAGATACTCAGAGGTCAGCACCACCAACCCTTCTTCCAGCCAATCCCAGGTACATACATACACACATACGTACCATCACACACAAACCACTTTCATTAAGTTAACCTCTGTCCTTTGACCTTTGTCTGTCCTAGGGGTCAAGGAGCGCAGAGAACACGGGGGAGTCGCAGATATGACGTCACCAAACCCCCATAATGCACCTCTTTACCCCTCCTCCCATGACAAAGGTTCCCACTAGATGGCCAAACTGTAAAGTCAAAATGGTCGATATCGTAAACATTTATGAAAACAAATATTTGCGTTTAGCGATGTGGTTAAGATATATTGTAGAAATGGGAAGTGTTTCTGATTTAGTATCTTGGCCAGATAGTGACACACCAGAAACACTCATCCCGAGGATAGTACTGTTCAGACCAGGTTCGTAGAAAATGTGTCCAACTAGCCCGCCGGATAGTAAAAATGGTAGTCCACTAGCCAGGTTGGCCAGTGCCCAAAATCCTTCAGTTCCATCCCTGATTAGACACTTCATATCAAACTTGATGTTAACCACTGTCTTCTTAACAAGCATTAGGTTATCCAATCAGAAGGTATGTGATCTTCATGTCATCCAATAGGAATGAGTATGATCTTTATGTCATCCAATTAGAAGTTCCATGATCTTCATGTCATCCAATAGGAATCCATATGGTCTTTATGTCATCCAATCAGAAGTTACACGATCTTCATGTCATCCAATAGGAATCTATATGATATTTATGTCATCCAATCAGAAGTTACATGATCTTCATGTCATCCAATAGGAATCTATATGATATTTATGTCATCCAATAGGAATCTATATGATATTTATGTCATCCAATTTCACAACCACAAACGAAAGGTACTATTTTCCACCACTTGGATGACATCATAAACATGATGAACAGAAGCTTTCGTCCTTTACATGAATGTGATTTATAGTCATATTTATTACCAAGAGCACCAGATAGGGTGACTGTTCTACACGATTAAATCCAGAGAGATTTAGAAAAACATTATGTGAAGATTTGTGTTAGTTGTGATCTATTGGACTGTTATTCTGTTATACTGTTATACTGTTATACTGTTAATGTGTTATTGATCTTTAACCCTTTATTAATAACATTTAAGAATAAGTCTTTATAAATGAATATACATGTTTATAAATTATTATAAATGTTGTACATTTTTTATGAATGGAAGGCTGGTAATATTTACACATTCTTAGAAATGTTTACAAATATAATTGTAAATCGTTTATAAATCGTTAAAAGGTTTATTCATGATAGTTATTTTAAAGTGCTACCATTGACACCTCTATGTATATAATGAGATAATATAAGATTTGTTGCGAACACTTGCAGTGCTTCTGTCCAAAAACAGCATTTATCAACAGGATTTCAGAAATCCCAGTGGTAAGATTTCCAGAATCAGGAGGGAAAAAACCTGGGTAAAGCAACTGTTATCCTAACAAATTAGCCTGTTAAAACCTAACAAATTAGCCTGTTAAAACCTAACAAATTAGCCTGTTAAAACCAAACAAATTATCCTGTTAAAACCTAACAAATTATCCTGTTAAAACCTAACAAATTAGCCTGTTAAAACCAAACAAATTATCCTGTTAAAACCAAACAAATTATCCTGTTAAAACCTAACAAATTAGCCTGTTAAAACCTAACAAATTAGCCTGTTAAAACCAAACAAATTATCCTGTTAAAACCTAACAAATTTTCCTGTTAAAACCTAACAAATTAGCCTGTTAAAACCAAACAAATTATCCTGTTAAAACCTAACAAATTAGCCTGTTAAAACCAAACAAATTAGCCTGTTAAAACCTAACAAATTATCCTGTTAAAACCTAACAAATTAGCCTGTTAAAACCAAACAAATTATCCTGTTAAAACCTA
>NC_143034.1:11690000-11705000 GCF_057628025.1 Oncorhynchus mykiss
GTGAAGTAGGACAGAAGACATTAGAGAAGGGATCTACTGTATAGAAAGTGAGGGAAGACAGAAATCATTAGAGAAGGGATCTCAGGGTGGACACTCACCATGGTCTGAGTAGGCCTCAACACATTCAGGTTCGACACAACTAGACCTGCACATCCTGCTATCATGGATCTATATGATTCATATCACTGTGTGAATGTGGATGTCTTTACAAAAGGTTAGCAACACACTCATACACACATACACACACACACACACATACACACACACACACACACACACACACACACACACACACACACACACACACACACACACACACACACACACACACACGTACACACACTCACATACACACAGACACAGTATCTAGCTCTGACTCATTCAGGGACTCTCCAAATAGCCAACTAGTGTCAGTCCTGTTACTGTGTTGCTTCCTGGAAACAGTGATATTCTGACAGTAATAAATAACAGAACATATCCTGAACATAGTACTACATCCATAACACAACTACCTAAACATAGAACTACATCCATAACATCCATAACACAACTACCTGAACATACCTTAAATACAGTAACACCTAACTTAACATAGTAACTTCGAGCATAACAAACCGTAGTAGCTGACAGATATTAATACACACTGTCTTTAAAGACATACGGAGGCTTCAGAAAGTATCTCAACCCTTTACTTTCTACTCATTTTGTTGTGTTACTTACCTACATTATAGATGTATTCCTGTAGATGTTGTGTTACAGACTACATTATAGATGTATTCCTGTAGATGTTGTGTTACAGACTACATTATAGATGTATTCCTGTAGATGTTGTGTTACAGACTACATTATAGATGTATTCCTGTAGATGTTGTGTTACAGACTACATTATAGATGTATTCCTGTAGATGTTGTGTTACAGACTACATTATAGATGTATTCCTGTAGATGTTGTGTTACAGACTACATTATAGATGTATTCCTGTAGATGTTGTGTTACAGACTACATTATAGATGTATTCCTGTAGATGTTGTGTTACAGACTACATTATAGATGTATTCCTGTAGATGTTGTGTTACAGACTACATTATAGATGTATTCCTGTAGATGTTGTGTTACAGACTACATTATAGATGTATTCCTGTAGATGTTGTGTTACAGACTACATTATAGATGTATTCCTGTAGATGTTGTGTTACAGACTACATTATAGATGTATTCCTGTAGATGTTGTGTTACAGACTACATTATAGATGTATTCCTGTAGATGTTGTGTTACAGACTACATGTATTCCTGTAGATGTTGTGTTACAGACTACATTATAGATGTATTCCTGTAGATGTTGTGTTACAGACTACATTATAGATGTATTCCTGTAGATGTTGTGTTACAGACTACATTATAGATGTATTCCTGTAGATGTTGTGTTACAGACTACATTATAGATGTATTCATGTAGATGTTGTGAAACAGACTACATTATAGATGTATTCCTGTAGATGTTGTGTTACTTACCTACATTATAGATGTATTCCTGTAGATGTTGTGTTACAGACTACATTATAGATGTATTCCTGTAGATGTTGTGTTACAGACTACATTATACATGTATTCCTGTAGATGTTGTGTTACAGACTACATTATAGATGTATTCCTGTAGATGTTGTGTTACAGACTACATTATAGATGTATTCCTGTAGATGTTGTGTTACAGACTACATTATAGATGTATTCCTGTAGATGTTGTGTTACAGACTACATTATAGATGTATTCCTGTAGATGTTGTGTTACAGACTACATTATACATGTATTCCTGTAGATGTTGTGTTACAGACTACATTATACATGTATTCATGTAGATGTTGTGTTACAGACTACATTATAGATGTATTCCTGTAGATGTTGTGTTACAGACTACATTATAGATGTATTCCTGTAGATGTTGTGTTACAGACTACATTATAGATGTATTCCTGTAGATGTTGTGTTACAGACTACATTATAGATGTATTCCTGTAGATGTTGTGTTACAGACTACATTATAGATGTATTCCTGTAGATGTTGTGTTACAGACTACATGTATTCCTGTAGATGTTGTGTTACAGACTACATTATAGATGTATTCCTGTAGATGTTGTGTTACAGACTACATTATAGATGTATTCCTGTAGATGTTGTGTTACAGACTACATTATAGATGTATTCCTGTAGATGTTGTGTTACAGACTACATTATAGATGTATTCATGTAGATGTTGTGAAACAGACTACATTATAGATGTATTCCTGTAGATGTTGTGTTACTTACCTACATTATAGATGTATTCCTGTAGATGTTGTGTTACAGACTACATTATAGATGTATTCCTGTAGATGTTGTGTTACAGACTACATTATACATGTATTCCTGTAGATGTTGTGTTACAGACTACATTATAGATGTATTCCTGTAGATGTTGTGTTACAGACTACATTATAGATGTATTCCTGTAGATGTTGTGTTACAGACTACATTATAGATGTATTCCTGTAGATGTTGTGTTACAGACTACATTATAGATGTATTCCTGTAGATGTTGTGTTACAGACTACATTATAGATGTATTCCTGTAGATGTTGTGTTACAGACTACATTATAGATGTATTCATGTAGATGTTGTGTTACAGACTACATTATAGATGTATTCCTGTAGATGTTGTGTTACAGACTACATTATAGATGTATTCATGTAGATGTTGTGTTACAGACTACATTATAGATGTATTCCTGTAGATGTTGTGTTACAGACTACATTATAGATGTATTCCTGTAGATGTTGTGTTACAGACTACATTATAGATGTATTCCTGTAGATGTTGTGTTACAGACTACATTATAGATGTATTCCTGTAGATGTTGTGTTACAGACTACATTATAGATGTATTCCTGTAGATGTTGTGTTACAGACTACATTATAGATGTATTCCTGTAGATGTTGTGTTACAGACTACATTATAGATGTATTCCTGTAGATGTTGTGTTACAGACTACATTATAGATGTATTCCTGTAGATGTTGTGTTACAGACTACATTATAGATGTATTCCTGTAGATGTTGTGTTACAGACTACATTATACATGTATTCCTGTAGATGTTGTGTTACAGACTACATTATAGATGTATTCCTGTAGATGTTGTGTTACAGACTACATTATAGATGTATTCCTGTAGATGTTGTGTTACAGACTACATTATACATGTATTCCTGTAGATGTTGTGTTACAGACTACATTATAGATGTATTCCTGTAGATGTTGTGTTACAGACTACATTATAGATGTATTCCTGTAGATGTTGTGTTACAGACTACATTATAGATGTATTCATGTAGATGTTGTGTTACAGACTACATTATAGATGTATTCCTGTAGATGTTGTGTTACTTACCTACATTATAGATGTATTCCTGTAGATGTTGTGTTACAGACTACATTATAGATGTATTCCTGTAGATGTTGTGTTACAGACTACATTATAGATGTATTCCTGTAGATGTTGTGTTACAGACTACATTATAGATGTATTCCTGTAGATGTTGTGTTACTTACCTACATTATACATGTATTCATGTAGATGTTGTGTTACAGACTACATTATAGATGTATTCATGTAGATGTTGTGTTACAGACTACATTATACATGTATTCATGTAGATGTTGTGTTACAGACTACATTATAGATGTATTCCTGTAGATGTTGTGTTACAGACTACATTATAGATGTATTCCTGTAGATGTTGTGAAACAGACTACATTATAGATGTATTCCTGTAGATGTTGTGTTACAGACTACATTATAGATGTATTCCTGTAGATGTTGTGTTACAGACTACATTATAGATGTATTCCTGTAGATGTTGTGTTACAGACTACATTATACATGTATTCCTGTAGATGTTGTGTTACAGACTACATTATAGATGTATTCCTGTAGATGTTGTGTTACAGACTACATTATACATGTATTCATGTAGATGTTGTGTTACAGACTACATTATAGATGTATTCCTGTAGATGTTGTGTTACAGACTACATTATAGATGTATTCCTGTAGATGTTGTGTTACAGACTACATTATAGATGTATTCCTGTAGATGTTGTGTTACAGACTACATTATAGATGTATTCCTGTAGATGTTGTGTTACAGACTACATTATAGATGTATTCCTGTAGATGTTGTGTTACAGACTACATTATAGATGTATTCATGTAGATGTTGTGTTACAGACTACATTATAGATGTCTTCCTGTAGATGTTGTGTTACAGACTACATTATAGATGTATTCCTGTAGATGTTGTGTTACAGACTACATTATACATGTATTCCTGTAGATGTTGTGTTACAGACTACATTATAGATGTATTCCTGTAGATGTTGTGTTACAGACTACATTATAGATGTATTCCTGTAGATGTTGTGTTACAGACTACATTATAGATGTATTCCTGTAGATGTTGTGTTACAGACTACATTATAGATGTATTCCTGTAGATGTTGTGTTACAGACTACATTATAGATGTATTCCTGTAGATGTTGTGTTACAGACTACATTATAGATGTATTCCTGTAGATGTTGTGTTACAGACTACATTATAGATGTATTCCTGTAGATGTTGTGTTACAGACTACATTATAGATGTATTCCTGTAGATGTTGTGTTACAGACTACATTATAGATGTATTCCTGTAGATGTTGTGTTACAGACTACATTATAGATGTATTCCTGTAGATGTTGTGTTACAGACTACATTATAGATGTATTCCTGTAGATGTTGTGTTACAGACTACATTATAGATGTATTCCTGTAGATGTTGTGTTACAGACTACATTATAGATGTATTCCTGTAGATGTTGTGTTACAGACTACATGTATTCCTGTAGATGTTGTGTTACAGACTACATTATAGATGTATTCCTGTAGATGTTGTGTTACTTATCTACACACAATATCCCATAATGTCAAAGGGATTTATTGTTGTTGGAACATACACATTTTATATTAAAAGGTGAAACATCTTCAGGGAATAAATAGTCAACCCCTTTGTTATGTCAAGCCTACATAAGTTCAGGAGTAAAAATGTGCTTAAACAAGTCACATAGTAAAGTTACATGGACTCATTATGTGTTCAGTGATAAACATGAATTATCATGATGATGTGGCCGAGACACTTTTCTTCTTAGAAGTCCAATATCTTGACAACTTTACTGCTGAAATGCAAAACATAATGAAACAAAAACCAAAAGATTGTTTTTGAGTGATATTCCCCTTTACGTTTAGAAACCTAGTTAAAATATCTCTGTCTTCTCTACTATACTTCAGTTTAGTAACCTAGTTATAATATCTCTGTCTTCTCTACTATACTTCAGTTTAGTAACCTAGTTATAATATGTCTTCTCTACTATACTTCAGTTTAGTAACCTAGTTATAATATCTCTGTCTTCTCTACTATTCTTCAGTTTAGTAACCTAGTTATAATATCTCTGTCTTTTCTACTACTCTTCAGTTTAGTATCCTAGTTATAATATCTCTGTCTTCTCTACTATACTTCAGTTTAGTAACCTAGTTATAATATCTCTGTCTTCTCTACTATACTTCAGTTTAGTAACCTAGCTAAAATATCTCTAGATTGGGAACAATTTTGAGATCAGAAAATCCCACATGTTGATTGGCTCCCCGTTGTAGGGAATAAATGACAGTGTGACATCAGAAATAATACCAGTAACCTCCTCCGATATCCTCAGACCAGCCTCACTAATACTAACAATGCTAATCATCATCATCATCATCATCATCCTCATCCTCATCATCATCATCACTATCATCATCATCATCACCATCATCATCATCCTCATCATCATCATCATCATCATAGTCATCATCATCATCACTATCATCCTCATCATCATCATCATCACTATCATCGCCATCATCATCTCTACTATCATCATCATCATCATCATCATCATCAACATCATCATCATCACTACTATCAGCGTCATCATCATCATCATCATCAACATCATCATCATCACTACTATCAGCGTCATCATCATCATCATCATCACTACTATCAGCGTCATCATCATCATCATCATCAACATCATCATCACTACTATCAGCATCATCATCATCATCATCATCATCATCATCATCATCATCATCAACATCATCATCATCACTACTATCAGCGTCATCATCATCATCATCATCAACATCATCATCATCACTACTATCAGTGTCATCATCATCATCATCATCATCATCACCACCATCATCATCATCATCGTCATCATCACTATCATCATCATCATCATCACTACTATCATCATCATCACTATCGTCATCATCACTATCAGCGTCATCACTATCATCGCCATCATCGTCATTATCATCATCATCATCATCATCAACATCATCATCATCACTACTATCATCATCATCATCGTCATTATCATCATCATCATCATCATCATCATCATCATCATCACTACTATCATCATCCTCATAACTATCATCCTCATCCTCATCATCACTACTATCATCATCATCATCATCATCATCATCCTCATCATCACTACTATCATCATCATCATCATCATCATCATCATCACTACTATCATCATAATCATCACCATCACTACTATCATCATCACAATAATCACTACTATCACTATCATCATCACCATATTCACTATCATCATCATCATCGTCATCATTATCACTACTATCATCATCATCATCATCATTAGCATCATCATTACAGTTGGCTCATTCATCTCCTCTCCCCTGTAACTATTCCCCAGGCCGTTGCTGTAAATGGGAACGTGTTCTCGGTCAATTTACCTGGTAAAATAAGGGTAAAACAAATCAAATCCACCGCATTTAACAGTGTAGTCATTCCCTCCGCAAGGCAATCAAACAGAGTCCGGTAGCCCAGAGAGAGAGTGGGCAACCCAGAGTCCGGTAGCCCAGAGAGAGAGTGGGCAACCCAGAGTCCTGTAGCCCAAAGAGAGAGTGGGCAACCCAGAGTCCGGTAGCCCAGAGAGAGAGTGGGCAACCCAGAGTCCGGTAGCCCAAAGAGAGAGTGGGCAACCCAGAGTCCGGTAGCCCAAAGAGAGAGTGGGCAACCCAGAGTCCGGTAGCCCAGAGAGAGAGTGGGCAACCCAGAGTCCGGTAGCCCAGAGAGAGAGAGTGGGCAACCCAGAGTCCGGTAGCCCAGAGAGAGAGAGTGGGCAACCCAGAGTCCGGTAGCCCAGAGAGAGAGTGGGCAACCCAGAGTCCGGTAGCCCAAAGAGAGAGTGGGCAACCCAGAGTCCGGTAGCCCAAAGAGAGAGTGGGCAACCCAGAGTCCGGTAGCCCAAAGAGAGAGTGGGCAACCCAGAGTCCGGTAGCCCAAAGAGAGAGTGGGCAACCCAGAGTCCGGTTGCCAAGAGAGAGAGTGGGCAACCCAGAGTCCGGTAGCCCAGAGAGAGAGTGGGCAACCCAGAGTCCGGTAGCCCAGAGAGAGAGTGGGCAACCCAGAGTCCGGTAGCCCAGAGAGAGAGTGGGCAACCCAGAGTCCGGTAGCCCAGAGAGAGAGTGGGCAACCCAGAGTCCGGTAGCCCAGAGAGAGAGTGGGCAACCCAGAGTCCGGTAGCCCAGAGAGAGAGAGTGGGCAACCCAGAGTCCGGTAGCCCAGGGAGAGAGTGGGCAACCCAGAGTCCGGTAGCCCAGAGAGAGAGTGGGCAACCCAGAGTCCGGTAGCCCAGAGAGAGAGTGGGCAACCCAGAGTCCGGTAGCCCAGAGAGAGAGTGGGCAACCCAGAGTCCGGTAGCCCAGAGAGAGAGTGGGCAACCCAGAGTCCGGTAGCCCAGAGAGAGAGTGGGCAACCCAGAGTCCGGTAGCCCAGAGAGAGAGTGGGCAACCCAGAGTCCGGTAGCCCAGAGAGAGAGTGGGCAACCCAGAGTCCGGTAGCCCAGAGAGAGAGTGGGCAACCCAGAGTCCGGTAGCCCAGAGAGAGAGTGGGCAACCCAGAGTCCGGTAGCCCAATGTAGTCATTCCCTGCCTTGCGGAATATGTAAATTAATTAACATTAACAACCTTCTGGTTTAGCTGTTTCCCAGAAACTTCTCCCATCACCAAAGGCAAGTCTATAATCCTGAATGATTTACCAGTCGGTACAGGTTATTAAATGTGTGAACTATGGTGAAATAAATGTTTAAATACACATTTCCCCAAAGTCACTCCCTAGTCCAGATACTCAGTAGGACTTGCTACAAGAAATTACAAGAATTTGGTAAAATCAGAAAAACTAGGCACCACGAAGACAATTAAATATATGGCCTGTAGTACAGTAGCCTGTGGAATAGACTGTATATATACAATGTGGAGAACCAGTATTATACTGGTGATTAAACCCATGGGCCTATAGTACAGTAGCCTATGGAATAGACTACCATTTGGGATGCACAAATTGTAAAGAAGGAACTTCTTTGCATCCCAACGAGGCCAAGAGTACTGTGGTGTTGACAGGGATGGGACTGAAGCTAGTCCAAGGCTAGTACTTTTCAGATCTGGCTAGTAGAACATTTGCCAAACTAGCCCGTCTGTGACATTTTGTATTTTTAAATATTTCATGGCACATATTTTGGACTCGGGCTAGTAATAATCTACCAGCCTGGCAGACAAGTGCCCAAAATCTGTATATTCCATCCTGGGTTGTAGGTCTGTTCATTCAGATGAAGACCGTAAACAGTTGCAAAATGTTTAGCAACAGAAACATTTTTACTCCAAACGAAATTCACTTTGCAATGAAAATGAGAGTTCCTAAATCATTACCTGATTTCAGGAAGAATAAAAATAAATAGTGGAACTGGCTTCGAAGTCCAGAGTTCAATCAACATGAATGTGATGTTGAGTAACAATCCCACATGGTTTTGTTGATAGGTTCCTTCTTGTTGGAACACTTTCCACTGTGACATCAGAAAGAATACATTCTGGACCAATAACAGGCTCAGCATTACCAGTAGTCCTATATCCCATGGCGATCACTAATTGATGTATTGAATGTGTCCAAAATGGCACCCTATTACCTATAGTGAACATCTTTTGATTAATGGTGCACTATATAGGAATATTGTGTCATTTGGGATGTACACATCGTCTTAAAAGGGCCTACGCTTAAAGTGGTTGTCTGGTTAAATGACTCTCTCTCTCTCTCTCTCTCTCTCTCTCTCTCTCTCTCTCTCTCTCTCTCTCTCTCTCTCTCTCTCTCTCTCTCTCTCTCTCTCTCTCTCTCTCTCTCTCTCTCTCTCTCTCTCTCTCTCTCTCTCTCTCTCTCTCTCTCTCTCTCTCTCTCTCTCTCTCTCTCTCTCTCTCTCTCCCTCTCTCTCTCTCCCTCTCTCTTCACAGGTCTTCATTTCACTCTACTGGGGAACATAGAGGCCAGAGATGGCGGCCTGGGCTTCATATTCAAAACAAGACAACAATGTCATGATATAGATGAGTGTAAAGAGTTGGACAGTACTCCAACCTGTGGAAGTAATGCCACATGTTACAACACATATGGAAGCTTCTACTGTCACTGTCAACATGGGTTCATATCCACAACGACTTTCCACTTTACTCCTCTCACTGGAGCGTGTACTGGTGAGTATTCAATTGTGTGTGTGTGTGTGTGTGTGTGTGTGTGTGTGGGATGCGAGGGTCTCAGTTCATGGTCATATATAAGTTAGGAAGTGCAGCTCAGTTTCCACCTCATTTTGTGGGCAGTGTGCACATAGCCTGTCTTCTCTTGAGAGCCAGTTCCGCCTACGGTGGCCTTTCTCAATAGCAAGGCTATGCTCACTGAGCCTTACATATTCAAAGATTTCCTTAATTTTGTGTCAGTCACAGTGATCAGGTATTCTGCCACTGTGTACTCTCTGTTTAGGGCCAAATAGCATTCTAGTTTGCACATTTTTTTTGTAAATTCTTTCCAATGTGTCAAGTAATTATCTTTTTGTTTTCTCATGATTTGGTTGGGTCTAATTGTGTTGCTGTCCTCGTGCTCTGTGGGGTTTGACTTTCCTCTGTTGCTGTAGATACCGTTATTCCACTGGCAGCTTCCTCTTTGTAGTGTTGAGGCCCAAATGACACCCTGTTCCCTGTATAGTGCA
This sequence comes from Oncorhynchus mykiss, assembly GCF_057628025.1. Classification (NCBI taxonomy): domain Eukaryota; kingdom Metazoa; phylum Chordata; class Actinopteri; order Salmoniformes; family Salmonidae; genus Oncorhynchus; species Oncorhynchus mykiss. The sequence goes on from NC_143034.1 coordinate 11,700,185, forward strand.
CTACATTAGACCAGGGCCCATAGTGCACTCTATAATAGGTTGTCATTTGGGATGCATGCTAGGATGGTTACCATGGAAACATTTCAGCACTGGTGTGCTGTGGGTTTCTGGGGGTTTTAATCTCCACCTCAACTTCCTCTCTGTCTCATGTCTTCATTTATATCTTAGTTAGTTGGTATCTGATGGTGAACTTGGTTACCCATGGCAACAACTTGGATCCACTATGAACATGATAAGGATGTGACAGTTTTAATTTGTGTGTTGTGTTGGTGTGGTGTGTGGTGTGGTGTGTTGTGGTGTGTTGGGGTGTGTTGTGGTGTGGTGTGTGTTGTGGTGTGTTGTGGTGTGGTGTGTTGTGGTGTGTTGTGTTGTGTATTGTGGTGTGTTGTGGTGTGGTGTGTGTTGTGGTGTGTTGTGTGGTGTGTTGTGGTGTGGTGTGGTGTTGTGGTGTGGAGTTCTGGTGCAGGTAACATGCACGTGTGATGGTTGTTAGTTCTCATTGTGTTGTGTTGTTCTGTGTCCTGTTGTGTGGTTGCTATTGTTGTGCAGGTGTGATGGTGGTATGTTATATTGTGTTATGTTGTGTAGTGTTGTGTTGATGTGCAGGTGGGATTGTGTTGTTTTGTTGTGTAGGTGTGATTGTGTCCTGTCGTGTTATGTTCTGTTGTGTTGCACTGTGTAGTTTCGATCCCGGTGTGATGGTTGTGTTTTGTAACATGTATGTGCTGTGTAGTGTCGATCCTGGTGTGATGGTTGTGTTTTGTAACATGTATGTGCTGTGTAGTGTCGATCCTGGTGTGATGGTTGTGTTTTGTAATATGTATGTGCTGTGTAGTGTTGATCCAGGTGTGATGGTTGTGTTTTGTAACATGTATGTGCTGTGTAGTGTCGATCCAGGTGTGATGGTTGTGTTTTGTAACATGTATGTGCTGTGTAGTGTTGATCCTGGTGTGATGGTTGTGTTTTGTAATATGTATGTGCTGTGTAGTGTCGATCCAGGTGTGATGGTTGTGCTTTGTAATATGTATGTGCTGTGTAGTGTCGATCCAGGTGTGATGGTTGTGTTTTGTAATATGTATGTGCTGTGTAGTGTTGATCCAGGTGTGATGGTTGTGTTTTGTAACATGTATGTGCTGTGTAGTGTCGATCCAGGTGTGATGGTTGTGTTTTGTAACATGTATGTGCTGTGTAGTGTAGATCCTGGTGTGATGGTTGTGTTTTGTAATATGTATGTGCTGTGTAGTGTTGATCCAGGTGTGATGGTTGTGTTTTGTAATATGTATGTGCTGTGTAGTGTTGATCCAGGTGTGATGGTTGTGTTTTGTAATATGTATGTGCTGTGTAGTGTTGATCCAGGTGTGATGGTTGTGTTTTGTAATATGTATGTGCTGTGAAGTGTCGATCCAGGTGTGATGGTTGTGTTTTGTAACATGTATGTGCTGTGTAGTGTCGATCCAGGTGTGATGGTTGTGCTTTGTAATATGTATGTGCTGTGTAGTGTCGATCCAGGTGTGATGGTTGTGTTTTGTAATATGTATGTGCTGTGTAGTGTTGATCCAGGTGTGATGGTTGTGTTTTGTAATATGTATGTGCTGTGTAGTGTCGATCCAGGTGTGATGGTTGTGCTTTGTAATATGTATTTGCTGTGTAGTGTCGGTCCAGGTGTGATGGTTGTGTTTTGTAACATGTATGTGCTGTGTAGTGTCGATCCAGGTGTGATGGTTGTGCTTTGTAATATGTATGTGCTGTGTAGTGTTGATCCTGGTGTGATGGTTGTGTTTTGTAATATGTATGTGCTGTGTAGTGTCGATCCTGGTGTGATGGTTGTGTTTTGTAATATGTATGTGCTGTGTAGTGTTGATCCTGGTGTGATGGTTGTGTTTTGTAATATGTATGTGCTGTGTAGTGTCGATCCAGGTGTGATGGTTGTGCTTTGTAATATGTATGTGCTGTGTAGTGTTGATCCTGGTGTGATGGTTGTGTTTTGTAATATGTATTTGCTGTGTAGTGTCGATCCTGGTGTGATGGTTGTGTTTTGTAATATGTATGTGCTGTGTCGTGTCTGTCCCTGTGTGATGGTTGTGTTTTGTAATATGTATGTGCTGTGTAGTGTTGATCCAGGTGTGATGGTTAAGTTTTGTAATATGTATGTGCTGTGTAGTGTAGATCCAGGTGTGATGGTTAAGTTTTGTAATATGTATGTGCTGTGTAGTGTTGATCCAGGTGTGATGGTTAAGTTTTGTAATATGTATGTGCTGTGTAGTGTCGATCCAGGTGTGATGGTTGTGCTTTGTAATATGTATGTGCTGTGTAGTGTTGATCCTGGTGTGATGGTTGTGTTTTGTAATATGTATGTGCTGTGTAGTGTTGATCCTGGTGTGATGGTTGTGTTTTGTAATATGTATGTGCTGTGTAGTGTCGATCCTGGTGTGATGGTTGTGTTTTGTAATATGTATGTGCTGTGTCGTGTCTGTCCCTGTGTGATGGTTGTGTTTTGTAATATGTATGTGCTGTGTAGTGTCGATCCAGGTGTGATGGTTGTGTTTTGTAATATGTATGTGCTGTGTAGTGTTGATCCAGGTGTGATGGTTAAGTTTTGTAATATGTATGTGCTGTGTAGTGTTGATCCTGGTGTGATGGTTGTGTTTTGTAATATGTACGTGCTGTGTAGTGTTGATCCAGGTGTGATGGTTGTGTTTTGTAATATGTATGTGCTGTGTAGTGTTGATCCAGGTGTGATGGTTGTGTTTTGTAATATGTATGCGCTGTGTAGTGTTGATCCTGGTGTGATGGTTGTGTTTTGTAATATGTATGTGCTGTGTAGTGTAGATCCAGGTGTGATGGTTAAGTTTTGTAATATGTATGTGCTGTGTAGTGTTGATCCAGGTGTGATGGTTGTGTTTTGTAATATGTATGTGCTGTGTAGTGTTGATCCAGGTGTGATGGTTGTGTTTTGTAATATGTATGTGCTGTGTAGTGTTGATCCAGGTGTGATGGTTAAGTTTTGTAATATGTATGTGCTGTGTAGTGTTGATCCTGGTGTGATGGTTGTGTTTTGTAATATGTATGTGCTGTGTAGTGTTGATCCAGGTGTGATGGTTAAGTTTTGTAATATGTATGTGCTGTGTAGTGTTGATCCAGGTGTGATGGTTGTGTTTTGTAATATGTATGCGCTGTGTCGTGTTGATCCAGGTGTGATGGTTGTGTTTTGTAATATGTATGTGCTGTGTAGTGTTGATCCAGGTGTGATGGTATTGTGTTGTGTTTCCTTCAGTACTGACCTGTGACCAGGTCAAAGCGGATCAGACTCCTGAACAGGTGAGTTCTAAACCCTGACACCTGATGTCACTCATAATGACTAACACGTTAGGGTGACATTCATGGAATATGGTAGTGAGCAGTCAGTAAAATAACTAGAACATTTATAGAATATGGCATTAATCAGTCAGTAAAATAACCAGAACATTTATAGAATATGGCATTAATCAGTCAGTAAAATAACTACAACATTTATAGAATATGGCATTAAGCAGTCAGTAAAATAACCAGAACATTTATAGAATATGGCATTAAGCAGTCAGTAAAATAACTAGAACATTTATAGAATATGGCATTAAGCAGTCAGTAAAATAACCAGAACATTTATAGAATATGGCAGTGAGCAGTCAGTAAAATAACCAAAACATTTATAGAATATGGCATTAAGCAGTCAGTAAAATAACCAGAACATTTATAGAACATGGCATTAATCAGTCGGTAAAATAACTACAACATTTATAGAATATGGCATTAATCAGTCAGTAAAATAACTACAACATTTATAGAATATGGCATTAATCAGTCAGTAAAATAACTACAACATTTATAGAATACGGCATTAAGCAGTCAGTAAAATAACCAGAACATTTATAGAATATGGCATTAATCAGTCAGTAAAATAACCAGAACATTTATAGAATATGGCATTAATCAGTCAGTAAAATAACTACAACATTTATAGAATATGGCATTAATCAGTCAGTAAAATAACTACAACATTTATAGAATACGGCATTAAGCAGTCAGTAAAATAACCAGAACATTTATAGAATATGGCATTAATCAGTCAGTAAAATAACTACAACATTTATAGAATATGGCATTAATCAGTCAGTAAAATAACCAGAACATCTCATCTCTCTCGTTCTCTCTTGTTATTTCTTTCGCTCTCTCTCTAAGACCACTTTAGAAACAAGTGTTTTATTTAGTACTTTTAAGTGCTATCTCCTGGGACTACAATATACAGTGGGGCAAAAAAGTATTTAGTCAGCCACCAATTGTGCAAGTTCTCCCACTTAAAAAGATGAGAGAGGCCTGTAATTTTCATCATAGGTACACTTCAACTACGACAGACAAAATGAGAAAAAAAATCTAGAAAATCACATTGCAGGATTTTTTATGAATTTATTTGCAAATTATGGTGGAAAATAAGTATTTGGTCACCTACAAACAATCAAGATTTCTGGCTCTCACAGACCTGTAACTTCTTCTTTAAAAGGCTCCTCTGTCCTCCACTTGTTACCTGTATTAATGGCACCTGTTTGAACTTGTTATCAGTATTAAAGACACCTGTCCACAACCTCAAACAGTCACACTCCAAACTCCACTATGGCCAAGACCAAAGAGCTGTGTGGGAGAACTTGCACAATTGGTGGCTGACTAAATACTTTTTTGCCCCACTGTATAAGATGTTTGTATATTTGTTTTTACCCACATGATGTGAATGAACTTCTCCTCTCTCTCAGACTGTCCCAGGTTTAGCTGATCTCCTCTCTCT
>NC_143034.1:11707500-11712500 GCF_057628025.1 Oncorhynchus mykiss
TTTCTACTTCCTGTGTGTAGAATGTCTTGACAGAGATAGACAGTCTCCTGTCTCAAGGTATCCTAAGCAACAGCCGGGTGGTGAGTGGGTTGCTAGGCGTCGTGGAGGACACCTTGATGCTCATCGGGCCACAGCTCAGAGACACCCACACCACCATGGAAACAGACCACACAGGTAACACACACACATACACATGAACACATACACATGAACTTCCACACACAAACACACACATGCACACACATACACATCCTCCTTCACCTTTCTCCTTGTCCTTGTACACAGCTACTGAGCTTGCAGTGAGGAGGGGACAGACTCCGCCCATTGGGCCAATCAGCCTGGCCAATGACAACGTGCGACTGGACACCAGCTGGGAGACAGCCACTGGCAACGGGACGTACCCAGGTAGGCTACTCATCCTCATCATCATCATCATCATCATGACCATCATATCTATAACTAAGTACTGTATCTTTTAGTACCAGTAACTTTCCAAAAATTCCCAGGTTGCCTAGAAATCCTGGATTCAGCATTTCCTGCTTATTCATATCAAATAAAGGAAAATTGTATTTGTCTCAGGAATCAAAATGCTTACAAGCCCTTAACCAACAGTACAGTTTTAAGAAAAAGAAGTGTGAAGAAAAAAATAGATAAGTAAATAACAGTAGCGATGCTATATACAGGGTATTACGGTACAGAGTCAATGTGGAGGCTATATACAGGGTATTACGGTACAGAGTCAATGTGGAGGCTATATACAGGTGGTACCGGTACAGAGTCAATGTGGAGGCTATATACAGGGTATTACGGTACAGAGTCAATGTGGAGGCTATATACAGGGTATTACGGTACAGAGTCAATGTGGAGGCTATATACAGGGTATTACGGTACAGAGTCAATGTGGAGGCTATATACAGGGTATTACGGTACAGAGTCAATGTGGAGGCTATATACAGGGTATTACGGTACAGAGTCAATGTGGAGGCTATATACAGCTGGTACCGGTACAGAGTCAATGTGGAGGCTATATACAGGGTATTACGGTACAGAGTCAATGTGGAGGCTATATACAGGGTATTACGGTACAGAGTCAATGTGGAGGCTATATACAGGGTATTACGGTACAGAGTCAATGTGGAGGCTATATACAGGGTATTACGGTGCAGAGTCAATGTGGAGGTTATATACAGGTGGTATCGGTGCAGAGTCAATGTGGAGGCTATATACAGGGGGTACCGGTGCAGAGTCAATGTGGAGGCTATATACAGGGGGTACCGGTACAGAGTCAATGTGGAGGCTATATACAGGTGGTACCGGTACAGAGTCAATGTGGAGGCTATATACAGGGGGTACCGGTACAGAGTCAATGTGGAGGCTATATACAGGGGTACCGGTACAGAGTCAATGTGGAGGCTATATACAGGGGGTACTGGTACTGGGTCAATGTGGAGGCTATATACAGGGGGTACTGGTACTGAGTCAATGTGGAGGCTATATACAGGGGGTACCGGTACAGAGTCAATGTGGAGGCTATATACAGGGGTACCGGTACAGAGTCAATGTGGAGGCTATATACAGGGGGTACTGGTACAGAGTCAATGTGGAGGCTATATACAGGGGTTACCGGTACAGAGTCAATGTGGAGGCTATATACAGCTGGTACCGGTACAGAGTCAATGTGGAGGCTATATACAGGTGGTACCGGTACAGAGTCAATGTGGAGGTTATATACAGCTGGTACCGGTACAGAGTCAATGTGGAGGCTATATACAGGGGTACCGGTACAGAGTCAATGTGGAGGCTATATACAGGGGGTACTGGTACAGAGTCAATGTGGAGGCTATATACAGGGGTTACCGGTACAGAGTCAATGTGGAGGCTATATACAGCTGGTACCGGTACAGAGTCAATGTGGAGGCTATATACAGGTGGTACCGGTACAGAGTCAATGTGGAGGTTATATACAGCTGGTACCGGTACAGAGTCAATGTGGAGGCTATATACAGGTGGTACCGGTGCAGAGTCAATGTGGAGGTTATATACAGGTGGTACCAGTACAGAGTCAATGTGGAGGCTATATACAGGTGGTACCGGTACAGAGTCAATGTGGAGGCTATATACAGGTGGTACCGGTACAGAGTCAATGTGGAGGTTATATACAGCTGGTACCGGTACAGAGTCAATGTGGAGACTATATACAGGTGGTACCGGTACAGAGTCAATGTGGAGGCTATATACAGGGGGTACCGGTACAGAGTCAATGTGGAGGCTATATACAGGTGGTACCGGTACAGAGTCAATGTGGAGGCTATATACAGGGGGTACCGGTACAGAGTCAATGTGGAGACTATATACAGGTGGTACCAGTACTGAGTCAATGTGGAGGCTATATACAGGTGGTACCAGTACAGAGTCAATGTGGAGGCTATATACAGGTGGTACCGGTACAGAGTCAATGTGGAGACTATATACAGGTGGTACCGGTACAGAGTCAATGTGGAGGCTATATACAGGGGGTACCGGTACAGAGTCAATTTGGAGGTTATATAGAGGTGGTACCAGTACAGAGTCAATGTGGAGGCTATATACAGGGGGTACCGGTACAGAGTCAATTTGGAGGTTATATAGAGGTGGTCCCGGTACAGAGTCAATGTGGAGGCTATATACAGGGGGTACCGGTACAGAGTCAATGTGGAGGCTATATACAGGTGGTACCAGTACAGAGTCAATGTGGAGACTATATACAGGTGGTACCGGTACAGAGTCAATGTGGAGGGTATATACAGGTGGTACCAGTACAGAGTAAATGTGGAGGCTATATACAGGTGGTACCAGTACAGAGTCAATGTGGAGGCTATATACAGGGGGTACCGGTACCGAGTCAATGTGGAGGCTATATACAGGTGGTACCGGTACAGAGTCAATGTGGAGGTTATATACAGGGGGTACCGGTACAGAGTCAATGTGGAGGCTATATACAGGGTATTACGGTACAGAGTCAATGTGGAGGCTATATACAGGGTATTACGGTACAGAGTCAATGTGGAGGCTATATACAAGGTATTACGGTACAGAGTCAATTTGGAGGCTATATACAGGGTATTACGGTACAGAGTCAATGTGGAGGTTATATACAGGGGGTACCGGTACCGAGTCAATGTGGAGGCTATATACAGGTGGTACCGGTACAGAGTCAATGTGGAGGCTATATACAGGGGGTACCGGTACCGAGTCAATGTGGAGGCTATATACAGGTGGTACCGGTACAGAGTCAATGTGGAGGTTATATACAGGGGGTACCGGTACAGAGTCAATGTGGAGGCTATATACAGGGTATTACGGTACAGAGTCAATGTGGAGGCTATATACAGGGTATTACGGTACAGAGTCAATGTGGAGGCTATATACAGGGTGTTACGGTACAGAGTCAATGTGGAGGCTATATACAGGTGGTACCGGTACAGAGTCAATGTGGAGGCTATATACAGGAGGTACCAGTACAGAGTCAATGTGGAGGCTATATACAGGTGGTACCAGTACAGAGTCAATGTGGAGGCTATATACAGGGGGTACCGGTACAGAGTCAATGTGGAGACTATATACAGGGGGTACCAGTACAGAGTCAATGTGGAGGCTATATACAGGGGTACTGGTACAGAGTCAATGTGGAGGCTATATACAGGTGGTACCAGTACAGAGTCAATGTGGAGACTATATACAGGGGGTACCAGTACAGAGTCAATGTGGAGGCTATATACAGGGGGTACCAGTACAGAGTCAATGTGGAGGTTATATACAGGTGGTACCGGTACAGAGTCAATGTGGAGGCTGTATACAGGTGGCTACCGGTACAGAGTCAATGTGGAGGCTATATACAGGAGGTACCGGTACAGAGTCAATGTGGAGGCTATATACAGGAAGTACCGGTACAGAGTCAATGTGGAGGGTATATACAGGTGGTACCGGTACAGAGTCAATGTGGAGGCTATATACAGGTGGCTACCGGTACAGAGTCAATGTGTGGGGGTCACCGGTTAGTCGAGGTAATTGAGGTAATATGTACATGTAGGTAGTAAGGTAATGTGACAATGCAAAGATAATAACTAGAGAGTAGCAGCAGCGTAAAATAGGGGGTGGGAGGGGGAGGGAACAATGCAAATATTCTGGGTAGCCATTTGATTAGATGTTCTTGGACCTAGACTTGGTGCTCCGGTACTGCTTGCTGTTCGGTAAGCAGAGAGAACAGTCTGTGACAAGAGTGACTGGAGTCTTTGACAATTTTTAGGGCCTTTCTCTGACACCGCCTGGAAAATAGGTTCTGGATGGCAAGAAGCTTGGCCCCAGTGATGTACTGGGCCATACGCACTACCCTCTGTAGTGTCTTGTGGTCGGAGGCCTAGCAGTTGCCATAGCAGGCAGTGATGCAACCATACTCTCGATCGTGCAGCTGTATAACATTTTGAGGATCTGAGGACCCATGACAAAATCTTTTCAGTCTCCTGAGAGGGAACTTGAAGCTCTCAACCTGCCCCACTACAGCCCTGTCGATGAGAATGGGGGCGTGCTCGGGCCTCCTTTTCCTGTAGTCCACAATCATCTCCTTTGTCTTGATTATGTTGAGGGAGAGGTTGTTATCCTGGCACCACACGGCCAAGTATCTGACCTCCACCTATAGGATATCTCATCGTTGTCGGTAATCAGGCCTACCACTATTCTGTCGTCGGCAAACTTAATGATGTTGTTGGAGTCGTGCTTGGCCATGAGTCATGGGTGAACAGGGAGTACAGGAGGGGGCTGATCACGCACCCCTGAGGGGCCCCCGTGTTGCGGATCACCTGGGTGCGGCCCTTCAGGAAGTCCAGGTTCCAGTTGCAGAGGGAGGTGTTTAGTCCCAGAGTCCTTAGCTTAGTGAAGAGCTTTGAGAACACTATGGTGTTGAATTCTGAGTTGTAAGGAATAAGGAATAGCATTCTCACATAGGTGTTCCTTTTATCAAGGTG
>NC_143034.1:11717500-11727500 GCF_057628025.1 Oncorhynchus mykiss
TAAATTATTATATCTTAGTATATATTTAGAGTATATTTGTATTATACATTTATGTTATATTAATTTAGATATGTAATGTCTGTATTTATATTATTTCCTAATCTATTATATATTTTCATTATATTTATTTCTTACAACGTTATATTATCTCTCTATTATCTACCTTGGTGTGTTACCTTTTCTTTTAACTGCTATTTTATGAAGCTCTGGGATTCTTCTTCTTATTGTAAACCTCTGTACCTGTATTTTATAACGCTCTGGGATTCTTCTTATTGTAAACCTCTGTACCTGTATTTTATGAAGCTCTGGGATTCTTCTTATTGTAAACCTCTGTACCTGTATTTTATGAAGCTCTGGGATTCTTCTTATTGTAAACCTCTGTACCTGTATTTTATGAAGCTCTGGGATTCTTCTTATTGTAAACCTCTGTACCTGTATTTTATGAAGCTCTGTGCTTGTTCGTACTGTAAACCTCTGTACCTGTATTTTATGAAGCTCTGTGCTTCCTCGTACTGTAAACCTCTGTACCTGTATTTTATGAAGCTCTGTGCTTCCTCGTACTGTAAACCTCTGTACCTGTATTTTATGAAGCTCTGTGCTTCTTCTTACTGTAAACCTCTGTACCTGCATTTAATGAATCTCTGGGATTCTTCATCTTACTGTAATCCTCTGTACCTGTATTTTATGAAGCTCTGTGATTGTTCTTACTGTAAACCTCTGTACCTGTATTTTATGAAGCTCTTTGATTTTTCGTCTTACTGTAGACCTCTGTACCTGCATGCTGTGGGATATGGACTGCCACTGGCTATAGTCATCATCTCTGCTATCACCTACCCAGATGGATACGGTACCACACAACAGTGAGTCTGACTGTGTGTGTGTGTGTGTGGGTGAGAGACTGTGTAGCAAATCTGTCCCATATAAATAACAATATATACCATTATTCTAACGTTATCCTGTCTCTGTCAGCTGTTGGTTGTCTCGAGAGAGAGAGGTGTTATTAAACATAAATATAACTTGTAAATAACACCAGATAACCTAATTCTAACGTTATCCTCTCTGTGTGTCAGCTGTTGGTTGTCTCTGGAGAGAGGATTCATCTGGAGTTTCTTCGGCCCAGTGTGCACCATCATCATCCTCAACACTTTCTTCTTCATCATCACTGTCTGGAGGCTGGCCCAGAAGTTCTCTAGTCTCAACCCTGACCTCTCCAACCTACGCAAGATCAAGTAAGGAGAGAGAGAGATGGGGAGAGAAATAGAGAGAGAGATAGAGAGAGAGAGAGATGGGGAGAGAAAGAGAGAGAGAGAGAGATGGGGAGAGAAAGAGAGAGAGAGAGAGAGAGAGATGGGGAGAGAAAGAGAGAGAGAGAGAGATGGGGAGAGAAAGAGAGAGAGAGAGAGAGAGAGAGTGAAACTGAGAGACAGAAAGAGGGATGGAGGGAGAGAGAGAGAGCGAGAGTGTAACCTATACACTAGGAGTCAGGAAGCAGGTGCAGAAGGAGAGTTTATTAATGAGAACAAGCAGATAAACTCAACAGGAGCAGCGTACTGAACGTGAACGGAACCAATACTGCCCGAAGAAGACAGGCTACTGAGGGCTAAATAAAGGGGAAGTAATCAAGTTAATGATGGAGTCCAAGTACCGAGAGGGAGCAGGTGTGCGTAATGTGGGTTGCCAGGTGTGGATAATTATGGTTGCCAGGAGGTTAGTAGACCGATGATATTTAGCACTGGAGACAGTGAATGGAACACAGGTGTAACAGGGGAAGAGACAGAGACAGTGAATGGAACACAGGTGTGACAGGTGTAACAGGGGAAGAGACAGAGACAGTGAATGGAACACAGGTGTGACAGGTGTAACAGGGGAAGAGACAGAGACAGTGAATGGAACACATGTGTAACAGGGGAAGAGACAGAGACAGTGAATGGAACACAGGTGTAACAGGGGAAGAGACAGAGACAGTGAATGGAACACAGGTGTAACATGTGTAACAGGGGAAGAGACAGAGACAGTGAATGGAACACAGGTGTGACAGGTGTAACAGGGGAAGACACATAGACAGTGAATGGAACACAGGTGTAACAGGGGAAGAGACAGAGACAGTGATGTAGAGAGACAAAAAGAGAAACGGAGAGATAGGTGAATGTAGAAATGTAGTGAATGTATGGACAATGACAAATCCTTGATGTGTGTGAATAAATTAATTTATGCAATTCAGTTTTTAGCTGCCATAGTACATTAAATAAATCTGTACTAAAACGTTTCCCTCCTCCCTCCTGCTCCCCTCCCCCTCCCCCCCTCGCCCCTCATCTCCCCTCCCCTTCTCCTCCCTCCCTCTCTCCCCTTATCCTACCTCCTCCTCGCTCCCCTCCACTCCCCCTCATCCTTCCTTGTCTTTCCTCCCTCACTCCCCCTTCTTCCCATCTCCCCTCTCCCTCCTCTCTCCTCCCATCCCCCCTCCCGTCCCTCCCATCCCCCCTACCATCCCTCCCATCCCCCCTCCCATCCCTCCCATCCCTCCTCTCTCCTCCCATCCCTCCCATCCCCCCTCCCATCCCCCCTACCGTCACTCCCATCCCCCCTACCATCCCTCCCATCCCCCCTCCCATCCCCCCTACCGTCCCTCCCATCCCCCCTCCCATCCCTCCCATCCCCCCTACCATCCCTCCCATCGCTCCCTCCCTCCCTCCCTGCCCTCTCCTCCTCCCTACTCCCCTCCTCCTCCCTACTCCCCTCCTCCTCTCCCCTCCTCCTCTCTCTCTCTCTCCCTCCCTCCCTCCCTCCCTCCCTCCCTCCCTCCCTCCCTCCCTCCCTCCCTCCCTCCCTCCCTCCCTCCCCTCTCCTCCTCCCTACTCCCCTCCTCCTCCCGCTCTCTCTCCAGGGTGTTCACAGTGACAGCAGTGGCCCAGCTGTGTGTGTTGGGTACTATGTGGATATTTGGAGTGTTCCAGTTCCAAGAGGAGGGGACAGTGGTTATGACATATCTCTTCACTATCCTCAACTCTCTACAGGGAGCACTGCTGTTCATCATGCACTGCCTACTGAACAAAACGGTATGGTGTGTGTGTGTGTGTGTGTGTGTTGTGTGTGTGTGTGTATGTGTGTGTAACACTGTGCTCTGCTTCCCCCATCAGGTGAGAGAGGAGTATGGCAAGCTCCTGTCCTGTATCTGCACACCACTGAAGAAGAGATACACAGAGGTCAGCACTACCAACCCTTCTTCCAGCCAATCCCAGGTACACACACACAAACGCACACACAAACAGACACACACAGACACACACACACACACACACAGACACACACACAGACACACACACACACACGCACACACACACACACACACACACAAACACACACACACACAAACAGACACACACACACACACACACACACACCACTTTCACTAATTTAACCTCTGTCCTTTGACCTTTGTCTGTCCTAGGGGTCAAGGAGCGCAGAGAACACGGGGGAGTCGCAGATATGACGTCACCAAACCCCCATAATGCACCTCTTTACCCCTCCTCCCATGACAAAGGTTCCCACTAGATGGCCAAACTGTAAAGTCAAAATGCTCAATATCGTAAACATTTATGAAAACAAAGATTTGCGTATAGCGATGTGGTTAAGATATATTGTAGAAATGGGAAGTGTTTCTGATTTAGGATCTTGGCCAGATAGTGACACACCAGAAACACTCATCCCGAGGATAGTACTGTTCAGACCAGGTTAATAGAAAATGTGTCCAACTAGCCCGCCAGATAGTAAAAATGGAAGTCCACTAGCCAGGTTGGCCAGTGCCCAAAATCCTTCAGTTCCATCCCTGATTAGACACTTCATATCAAACTTGATGTTAATTAACCACTGTCTAATCAAGCATTAGGTTATCCAATCAGAAGTTATGTGATCTTCATGTCATCCAATAGGAATCCATATGGTTTTTATTTCATCCAATCAGAAGTTACATGATCTTCATGTCATCCAATAGGGAACCATATGGTCTTTATGTCATCCAATCAGAAGTTACATGATCTTCATGTCATCCAATAGCAATGCATGTCCTCTTTATGTAATTTTTACAGACACAAAAGATCGGTTCAATTTTACACAACTTCGTCGAATAGACAGATGAAGCCATACTTATGAACAGAAGCTTTCTTCCTTTACATGAATGTGATAGATTTATAGTAATATTTATTACCAAGAGCACAAGATAGTGTGACTGTTCTACACAAATAAATCCAAAGGGATTTAGAAAAACATTAAGTGAAGATTTGTGTTAGTTGTGACCTCATTGGACTGTTATACTGCTATACTGTTATACTGTAATACTGTTATACTGTTATACTGTTATACTGTTATACTGTAATACTGTAATACTGTAATACTGTAAATGTGTTATTGATCTTTAACACTTTATTAATAACATTTAAGAATAAAATGCATGTTTATACATTCAGGCTGGTAATGTTTACACATTCTTATAATAGTTTATAAATCGTTAAAAGGTTTATTCATGATAGTTATTATCAAGTGTTACCATGGACACCTCTATGTACCTCTACTACAGTTAAAAAGCTTGGGGTCACTTAGAAATGTCCTTGTTTATGAAAGAAAAGCACAGAATTTGTCCATTAAAATAACATAAAATTGATCAGAAATACAGTGTAGACATTATTAATATTATAAATGACTATTGTAGCTGGAAACTACTGATTCTGTTATAGAATATCTACATAGGCGTACAGAGGCCCATTATCAGAAACCATCACTCCTGTTTTCCAATGGCTCATTTCATTAGCTAATCCAAGTGTATCATTTTAAAATGCTAATTGATCATTAGTAAAACCTTTTTCATTGATGTTAGCACAGCTGAAAACTGTTGTGATGATAAAAGGAGCAACAAAACTGGCCTTCTTTAGACTAGTTGAGGATTCCGCATTTGTGGGTTCGATTACAGGCTCAAAATGGATAGAAACAAATAACTTTCTTCTGAAACTCATCAGTCTATTCTTGTTCTGATAAATGAAGGCTATTCCATGTGCGAAATTGCCAAGAAACTAAAGATCTCATACAACGCTGTGTACTAGTCGCTTCACAGAACAACGCAAACTGGCCCTAACCAGAATAGAAAGAGGAGTGGGAGGCCCCGGTGAACAACTGAGCAAGCGGACAAGTACATTAGAGTGTCTAGTTTAAGAAAAAGGCGCTTCACAAGTCCTATACTGGCTTCATTAACCTGTTAGATCTCTAGGGGCGCTATTTCATTTTTGGATAAAGAACGTTCCCGTTTTAAGCGCGATATTTTGTCACGAAAAGATGCTCGACTATGCATATTCTTGACAGTTTTTGAAAGAAAACACTCTGAAGTTTCAGAATCTGCAAAGATATTGTCTGTAAGTGCCCCAGAACTCATTCTACAGGCGAAACCAAGATGATGCGTCAACCAGGAAATTAGCAGAATTTCTGAAGCTCTGTTTTCCATTGTCTCCTTATATGGCTGTGATTGCGCAAGGAATGAGCCTACACTTTCTGTCGTTCCCCCAAGGTCTTAGCAGCATTGTGACGTATTTGTTGGCATATCATTGGAAGATTGACCATAAAAGACTATATTTTCCAAGTGTCCGCCTGGTGTCCTGCGTGGAATTCGGTGCGCAATTGCCAGCTGCTTGTACTTTTCCATTTGATATAGGGGAGAAACCATGCGTCCAAGAACGATATATCAATGAAGAGATAGGTGAAAAACACCTTGATGATTGATTCTAAACAACGTTTGCCATGTTTTCAGTCGATATTATGGAGTTAATTTGGAAAAAAGTTCGCGTTTTGAGGACTGAATTTTCGTTTTTTTTTGGTAGCCAAATGTGATGTATAAAACGGAGCTATTTCTAATACACAAAGAATATTTTTGGAAAAACTGAGCATCAGAAGTTCTTCAAAGGTAAATGATTTTATTTGAAGGCTTTTATGTTTTTGTTGAAATGTTGCGTGCTGGATGCTAACGCTAATGCTAACGCTAAATGCTACGCTAGCTAGCTACTTTTACACAGATTATTGTTTTCCTATGGTTGAGATATTTTGAGCATATTTTGAAAATCTGAGATGACAGTGTTGTTTACAAAAGGCTAAGCTTGAGAGATGGCATAGTTATTTCATTTCATTTGCGATTTTCATGAATAGTTAACGTTGCGTTATGGTAATGAGCTTGAGGCTGTAGTCACGATACCGGATCCGGGTTTGGGAGATCAGAGAGGTTAACCTGTGGAACTCCGTTCCGCTAGCGGAACCCCTTGCCAAAAGCCAATGAAATTGCAGGGCGCCAAATACAAATCAACAGAAATCTCATAAATCAAATGTTTCTAACATACAAGTGTTAGGCACCATTTTAAAGATACAATTCTCGTTAATCCAGCCACAGTGTCTGATTTCAAAAATGCTTTACAGCGAAAGCTCTCCAAACGATTATGTTAGGTCACCACCTAGTCACAGAAAAACCCAGCCATTTTTCCAGCCAAAGAGAGGAGTCAAAAAAAGCACACATAGAGATACAATTAATCACTAACCTTTGATGATCTTCATCAGATGACACTCATAGGACTTCGTGTTACACAATACATGTATGTTTTGTTCGGTAAAATTCATATTTATATCCAAAAATCTCATTTTACATTGGCGTGTTCAGTAGTTCCAAAACATGCAGTGATTTTGCAGAGAGCCACATCAATTCACAGAAATACTCATTATAAATGTTGATGAAAATACTTGTGTTATACATGGAAATATAGATAAACTTCTCCTTAATGCAACCGCTGTGTCAGATTTCAAAATTACTTTACAGAAAAGCGTAATCTGAGTACGGCGCTCAGAGCCCAAAACAGCCAAAATAAATATCCGCTATGTTGCGCAGTCAACATTAGCCAGAAATAGCATTATAAATATTCACTTACCTTTGATGATCTTCATCAGAATGCACTCCCAGGAATCCCAGTTCCACAATAAATGTTCGATTTTTTCGATAAAGTTCATAATTTATGTCCAAATAGCTTCTTTTGTTTGGGCGTTTGGTAAACAATTCCAAACACGCGTTCAGGTCCAGCCGAACGTCGGACGGAAAGTTAAAAAAGTTATATTACAGGTCGTAGAAACTTGTCAAACTAAGTATAGATTCAATCTTTAGGATGTTTTTATCAGAAATGTTCAAAAATGTTACAACCGGAGAATTCCATTGTCTATAGAAAGGGCAATGGAATGAGAGCTAACTCTCTCGTGACGGCGCGTCACAAGCCTGTGACACTGTGCCAGACCACTGACTCAAAGAGCCCCCCCCCCCCCCCCCCTTCACTGTTGAAGCCTGAAACAACGTTCTAAAGACGGTTGACATCTAGTGGAAGCCTTAGGAAGTGCAAAATGACCCACATCCCACTGTGTATTCGATAGGGGCTAAGTTCAAAAACTACAAACCTTAGATTTAGTTCAATAGTACCCGCAAAACACTAGTCTCAACGTCAACAGTGAAGATGCGACTGCGGATGTATGCCTTCTAGGAAGAGTTGCTGAGAAAAACCCATATCTCAGACTGGCCAATAAAATCTATTAAGATAGACAAAAGAAAACAATTACAGGGAGAGGAACTTTCTGATCAATTTGATGTTACTTTAATGGACAAAACATTTGCTTTTCTTTCAAAAAACAAGGACATTTCTAAGTAACCCCAAACTTTTGAACAGTAGTGTACTGTCGTAGCCAAAAGTTTTGAGAATGACACAAATATACATTTTCACAAAGTCTGCTGCCTCAGTTTGTATGATGGCAATTTGCATATACTCCGGAATGATATGAAGTGTGATCAGAGGAATTGCAATTAATTGTAAAGTCCCTCTTTGCCATGTAAATGAACTGAATCCCCCCAAAACATTTCCACTGCTACCCCACTGCGGAAGGGAAGCCTAGTGGTTAGACCGTTGGACTAGTAACCGAAAGGTTGCAAGTTCAAATCCCTGATCTGACATTCTGCCTCTGAACAAGGTAGTTAACACACTGTTCCTAGGCTGTCATTGAAAATAAGAACTTTTTCTTAACTGACCTGTCTAGTTAAATAAAGGTTAAAAAAAGGATATTGCTGCCAGTAAGATTGCACCTAAATCAACCATTTATCAGATCATCAAGAACTTCAAGGAGAGCTGTTCAATTGTTGTGAAAAATGCTTCAGGGTGCCCAATAATGTCCAGCAAGCGCCAGGACCGTCTCCTAAAGTTGATTTAGCTGCAGGATCGGGGCACCACCAGTACAGAGCTTGCTCAGGAATGGCAGCAGGCAGGTGTGAGTGCATCTGCACACACAGTGAGGTCAAGTCTTTTGGAGGATGACCTGGTGTCAAGTAGATCAGCAAAGAAGCCACTTCTCGCCAGGAAAAACATCAGGGACAAACTGATATTCTGCAAAAGGTACAGGGATTGGACTAATGAAGTAATTTTCTCTGATGAATCTCCTTTTCGATTGTTTGGGGCATCTGGAAAAAATCTTGTCCGGAGAAGACAAGGTGAGCGCTACCATCAGTCCTGTGTCATGCCAACAGTAAAGCACCCTGAGACCATTCATGTGTGGGGTTGCTTCTCAGCCAAGGGAGTGGGCTCACTCACAATTATGCCAAAGAACACAGCCATGAATAAAGAATGGTACCAACACATCCTCCGAGAGCAACTTCTCCCAACCATCCAGGAACAGTTTGATGACTAACAATGCCTTTTCCAGCACGATGGAGCACCTTGCCATGAGGCAAAAGTGATAACTAAGTGGCTCGGGGAAAAAAACATTGATATTTTGGGTCCATGACCAGGAAACTCCCCAGACCTTAATCCCACTGAGAACTTGTGGTTAATCCTCAAGAGGTGGGTGGACAAACAAAAACCCACACATTCTGACAAAATCCAAGCATTGATTATGCAAGAATGGGCTGCCATCAGTCAGGATGTGGCCCAGAAGTTAATTGACAGCATGCCAGGGCAGATTGCAAAGGTCTTGAAAAAGAAGGGTCAACACTGCAAATATTGACTCTTTGCATCAACTTCATGTAATTGTCAATAAAAGCCTTTGACACTTATGAAATGCTTGTAATTATACTTCAGTATTCCATAGTAACATCTGACAAAAATATCTAAAGACACTGAAGCAGCAAACTTTGTGAAAATGTATTTTTGTGTCATTCTCATTTTTTTTTGCCAGGACTTTATATCATAAGAATGTTAAAGATTTGTTGTGAACACTTGCAGTGCTTTTGTCCAAATATAGCCTTTATCACCAGGTTTTTTAGAAATCCTTGTGAAAAGATTCTCAGAATGAGGAGGGAATAAACAGAGAATCTGGATTCTCCAACAGGATTGTCACTCATGGCTCCATCTTAAAACTCTTGGTTAGTTTATTACTGGCCAACGAGATATAGCGGTCCTTAGGCACACATCTAGGATCAGAATACAGTAAATTACTGTACAGTTCAGACATTGTAGAGTTTGTCACAGATCTAGGATCAGCTTACCCAAACCAAAACCTAACTTAAAGAGCTTGGTACATCCATTTTTTAAAAACTTTTAAATTAGTCATTTATTGCCCATGGTTCTTGTAGAATTTAACTTATGACCAGGTCAACAGTCGTTCCCTATCAGAACATTGAAGAATATTACTTCAAAAACGTGTTATGGCTGCAATCCCGCTAACGGGATCGATATGACAACTACCAGTGAAAATAGAGGGCGCCAAATTCAAACCACAGAAATCTCATAATTACAATTCCTAAAACATACGTGTCTCATACCATTTTAAAGCTATTCTCGTTGTTAATCCCACCAAATTGTCCGATTTCAAATATGCTTGTGAGCAAAAGCACTACAAACAATTATGTTAGGTCTCCACCAAACCACAAAAAGCACAGCCATTTTCTAGTGAAATATAGCATTCACAAAAAGCAGAAATAAAGATAGAATGAATCACTAAGCTTGAATTA
>NC_143034.1:11732500-11740000 GCF_057628025.1 Oncorhynchus mykiss
TGGGGAGGGGTGGGAGAGGGGGAGAGAGAGCTACTGTGTGTGTGTGTGTGTGTGCGTGTGTATGTTTAAATAAAAAGCTGAAATGTCTTGAGTCAATAAGAAATCAACCCCTTTGTTATGTCAAGCCTAAATAAGTTCAGAACTAAGAATGTGCTTAACATTAACTCTCTCTGTCTCTCTGTCTCTCTGTTTCTCTGTCTCTCTCTGTCTCTCTGTCTCTCCTCACAGGTCTTCATTTCACTCTACTGGGGAACCTAGAGGCCATAGATTGCGGCCTGGGCTTCATAGCCAAAGGGAGACAACAATGTGTTGATATAGATGAATGTAAAGAGTGGGACAGTACCCCACCCTGTGGAAGTAAAGCTGCATGTTACAACACACAGGGGAGCTTCTACTGTCAGTGTCAACCTGGGTTCAGATCCACAACATCTTTCAAGTTTACTCCTCTCGCTGGGGAGTGTAACGGTGAGTATTCACATGTCTGAGTGTGTGTGTGTGTGTGTGTGTGTGTGTGTGTGTGTGTGTGTGGGGGGGGGGGGGGGGGGTGTTTGTGTGTGTGTGTGTGTGTGTGTGTGTGTGTGTGTGTGTGTGTGGGGTGGATAATGATATTATTATATATGTGTAGGTGGGAGGGGTGGTAATGATATTATTCTATGTGTCGGTGGGGAGGAGGGCGGATAATGATGTTATTCTATGTGTAGGTGGGGAGGTGGGAGGATAATGATATTATTATATGTGTAGGTGGGGAGGTGGGAGGATAATGATATTATTATATGTGTAGGTGGGGAGGGGAGGAGGGGGGATAATTTATTTATTATATGTGTAGGTGGGGAGGAGGGCGGATAATGATGTTATTCTATGTGTAGGTGGGGAGGCGGAGGATATGATATTATACTATTGGTAGGTGGGGAGGGGAGGATAATGATATTTTTATATGTGTAGGTGGGGAGGGGGAGGGGAGGATAATGATAATTTTCTATGTGAAGGTGGGTAGGGGAATGATAATTATATTTGTCTATGTGTAGGTGGGGAGGGGTAATGATATTATTCTATGTGTAGGTGGGGAGGAGGGAGGGGGTGGATAATGATATTATTCTATGTGTAGGGTGAGATGGGTGGATAATGATATTATTCTATGTGTAGGTGGGGAGGGGGGTGATAAGAATATCACATATGTGTATGTGGGGAGGGGTAATGATATTATTCTATGTGTAGATGGGGAGCGGGTGATAATGATATTATTCTATGTGTAGGTGTGGAGGGGGGATAATGATATTATTCTATGTGTAGGTGTGGAGGGGGGATAATGATATTATTCTATGTGTAGGTGGGGAGGGGGTGACAACATGCCGATTTGACACACAGAACTCTGTCTGCAAAGTAGTTGGTGAACCAGGCAAGGTAGTCATTAGAAAAACCGAGGCTACTGAGTCTGCCGATAAGAATATGGTGATTGACAGAGTCGAAAGCCTTGGCCAGGTCTTTTATCGATGGCGGTTATGATATTGTTTAGTACCTTGAGCATGGCTGAGGTGCACCCGTGACCGGCTCGGAAACCAGATTGCACAGTGGAGAAGGTACGGTGGGATTCGAGATGGTCAGTGACCTGTTTGTTGACTTGGCTTTCGAAGACCTTAGATAGGCAGGGCAGGATGGATATAGGTCTGTAACAGCTTGGGTCCAGGGTGTCTCCCCCTTTGAAGAGGGGGATGACTGCGGCAGCTTTCCAATCCTTGGGGATCTCAGATGATATGAAAGAGAGGTTGAACAGGCTGGTAATAGGGGTTGCGACAATGGCGGCGGATAGTTTCAGAAATAGAGGGTCCAGATTGTCAAGCCTAGCTGATTTGTACGGGTCCAGGTTTTGCAGCTCTTTCAGAACATCTGCTATCTGAATTTGGGTAAAGGAGAACCTGGAGAGGCTTGGGCGAGTAGCTGCGGGGGGGGCAGAGCTGTTGGCCGAGGTTGGAGTAGCCAGGAGGAAGGCATGGCCAGCCATTGAGAAATGCTTGTTGAAGTTTTCGATAATCATGGATTTATCGGTGGTGACCGTGTTACCTAGCCTCAGTGCAGTGGGCAGCTGGGAGGAGGTGCTCTTGTTCTCCATGGACTTTACAGTGTCTCAGAACTTTTTGCAGTTAGAGCTACAGGATGCAAATTTCTGCCTGAAGAAGCTGGCCTTGGCTTTCCTGACTGACTGCGTGTATTGGCTCCTGACTTCCCTGAACAGTTGCATATTGCGGGAACTATTCGATGCTATTGCAGTCCACCACAGGATGTTTTTGTGCTGGTCAAGGGCAGTCAGGTCTGGAGTGAACCAAAGGCTATATCTGTTCTTAGTTCTGCATTTTTGAACGGAGCATGCTTATCTAAAATGGTAAGGAAGTTACTTTTAAAGAATGACCAGGCATCCTCAACAGATGGGATGAGGTCAATATCCTTCCAGGATACCCGGACCAGGTCGATTAGAAAGGCCTGCTCGCAGAAGTGTTTTAGGGAGCGTTTGACAGTGATGAGGGGTGGTCGTTTGACTGCGGATCCGTAGCGGATACAGGCAATGAGGCAGTGATCGCTGAGATCCTGGTTGAAGACAGCGGAGGTGTATTTGGAGGGCCAGTTGGTCAGGATGACGTCTATGAGGGTGCCCTTGTTTACAGATTTAGGGTTGTACCTGGTGGGTTCCTTGATGATTTGTGTGAGATTGAGGGCATCTAGCTTAGATTGTAGGACTGCCGAGGTGTTAAACATATCCCAGTTTAGGTCACCTAACAGAACAAACTCTGAAGCTAGATGGGGGGCGATCAATTCACAAATGGTGTCCAGGGCACAGCTGGGAGCTGAGGGGGGTCGGTAGCAGGAAGCAACAATGAGAGACTTATTTCTGGAGAGAGTAATTTTTAAAAATAGTAGTTCGAACTGTTTGGGTATGAACCTGGAAAGTATGACATTACTTTGCAGGCTATCTCTGCAGTAGACTGCAACTCCTCCACCTTTGGCAGTTCTACTTTGACGGAAAATTTTATAGTTGGGTATGGAAATCTCCGAATTTTTGGTGGCCTTCCTGAGCCAGGATTCAGACACGGCAAGGACATCAGGGTTAGCAGAGTGTGCTAAAGCAGTGAGTAAAACAAACTTAGGGAGGAGGCTTCTGATGTTGACATGCATGAAACCAAGGCTTTTTCGATCACAAAAGTCAACGAATGAGGGTGCCTGGGGACATGCAGGGCCTGGGTTTACCTCCACATCGCCCGCGGAACAGAGGAGGAGTAGTATGAGGGTGCGGCTAAAGGCTATCAAAACAGGTCGCCTAGAGTGTTGGGGACAAAGAATAAAAGGAGCAGATTTCTGGGAATGGTAGAATATATTCAGGGCATAATGCGCAGACAGGGGTATGGTAGGGTGCGGGTACAGGCACTGGGTGATGATAAGAGAGGTTGTATCTCTGGACATGGTGGTTGTAATGGGTGAGGTCACTGCATGTGTGGGTGGTGGGACAAAGGAGGTATCAGATGTATGAAGAGTGGAACTAGGGGCTCCATTGTAAACTAAAACAATGATAACTAAACAGAACAACAGTATACAAAGGCATATTGACATTTGAGAGAGACATACAGCGAGGCATAAAGTAATCGCAGGTGTTGATTGGGAGAGCTAGCTAAAACAGCAGGTGAGACAACAACAGCTAATCAGCTAGCACAACAACAGCAGGTAAAATGGCGTTGACTCGGCAGAGAGGGTCGGATTATCTACACACAGAGTGCGGCTGGAGCCGACAGATAAAACATAAACAAACAGAATGGAGTACCGTGATTAATGGACAGTCCAGCAGGCATCAGCTATGTAGCCAAGTGATCACAGTGTCCAGCAGGCATCAGCTATGTAGCCAAGTTTACAGCAAGGATCCAGTGGAGTATTGGGCTCTAGCCGTGTATGAGTGTGGTTCAAGTGAACAGCTGAGTAGGCCGGGAAGTGGGCCTCAGGGATAGCTTTGGTACTGGGTGCAAGCTAGCTGTGAAGATCAGAAGTAGTGGTCCAGGTATTACGGCAGGAATCCGGCGTTGTTGTGGAGAGACAGTTATCCAGGCTAAAAAAAAACTGGCTGGCTGTGCAGAAGGTAAAAGCCGCTAGCAGTGGCTAACAATGACTAAATAGCTTATAGCTAGTTAGCTGGTTAGCTTCTGGAGGTTTTTGAATGTGTTCTAAAAATTAAAAATAATAGCGATTCCGTATCACATTGGGTGAGGCAGGTTACCGGAATTAAAAATTGAAAAGAGATTGAAAATAAATATGGGTCTGGTGAGTGGTTGGGCTAGCTGGGGACATGGCGATTCAGACAGTTAGCAGGCCTGTTATAACAAGCTAACAGTTAGTAGGCCGGGCTAAACAAGCTAGCAGTTAGCAGACCGGGGCTAAACAAGCTAGCTGTTAGTAGACCGGGGCAGGCTAGCAGTTAGCAGGCCAAATTAGCAGGCAAGCAGGTAGCAAGGGTTTAGAAAGTTAGCCTTTGGGGGACGTCGCGATGGGGTTAAGTCTGTTTATGCCTCTTCATGCGGTGACATCGATAGACCGGTCGTGGGTCGGATATTGTAGCCTAGGAGTATGCTTCGGTGGTAGTACAGGAGCTCTGGCCGGGCTAGCTTCAAGCTAAGTGGATGGAAACGCTAGCCACGAGTAGTCATCCGGGGTTGCGGTTAGCTAGTTGTGAAGATCCAGATGAAAATGTTCCATTTGCGGTGGGAATCCGGGGATAATAATAATAGGTCCGTTATGCTCTGGTTAGAGTCGCGTTGTTCGAACTGGCGAGAGCTTTCCGAGCTAAAGGTTAGCTGATGACCGCTAGCAATGGTTTGCTGACTTATAGCAGGTAGTTAGCTGGCTAGCTTCAGTTGAGGGGTTCGGATCCGAAGTAAATATAAATACTTTAGAAGAAAAAAAAGCAGATCCACGCTACATTGGGTGAGAGTATTTAGATGTTTGAGGTTTAGCAAAATATTTGAAAGATATGCGAAGAAAAAACATGTAAAAACGATATACAGTGCCTTGCGAAAGTATTCGGCCCCCTTGAACTTTGCGACCTTTTGCCACATTTCAGGCTTCAAACATAAAGATATAAAACTGTATTTTTTTGTGAAGAATCAACAACAAGTGGGATACAATCATGAAGTGGAACGAGATTTATTGGATATTTCAAACTTTTTTAACAAATCAAAAACTGAAAAATTGGGCGTGCAAAATTATTCAGCCCCCTTAAGTTAATACTTTGTAGCGCCACTTTTGCTGCGATTACAGCTGTAAGTCGCTTGGGGTATGTCTCTATCAGTTTTGCACATCGAGAGACTGAATTTTTTCCCCATTCCTCCTTGCAAAACAGCTCGAGCTCAGTGAGGTTGGATGGGAGAGCATTTGTGAACAGCAGTTTTCAGTTCTTTCCACAGATTCTCAATTGAATTCAGGTCTGGACTTTGACTTGGCCATTATAACACCTGGATATGTTTATTTTTGAACCATTCCGTTGTAGATTTTGCTTTATGTTTTGGATCATTGTCTTGTTGGAAGACAAATCTCCGTCCCAGTCTCAGGTCTTTTGCAGACTCCATCAGGTTTTCTTCCAGAATGGTCCTGTATTTGGCTCCATCCATCTTCCCATCAATTTTAACCATCTTCCCTGTCCCTGCTGAAGAAAAGCAGTTCCAAACCATGATGCTGCCACCACCATGTTTGACAGTGGGGATGGTGTGTTCATGGTGATGAGCTGTGTTGCTTTCACGCCAAACATAACGTTTTGCATTGTTGCCAAAAAGTTCAATTTTGGTTTCATCTGACCAGAGCACCTTCTTCCACATGTTTGGTGTGTCTCCCAGGTGGCTTGTGGCAAACTTTAAACTACACTTTTTATGGATATCTTTAAGAGATAGCTTTCTTCTTGCCACTCTTCCATAAAGGCCAGATTTGTGCAATATACGACTGATTGTTGTCCTATGGACAGAGTCTCCCACCTCAGCTGTAGATCTCTGCAGTTCATCCAGAGTGATCATGGGCCTCTTGGCTGCATCTCTGATCAGTCTTCTCCTTGTATGAGCTGAAAGTTTAGAGGGACGGCCAGGTCTTGGTAGATTTGCAGTGGTCTGATACTCCTTCCATTTCAATATTATCGCTTGCACAGTGCTCCTTGGGATGTTTAAAGCTTGGGAAATCTTTTTGTATCCAAATCCGTCTTTAAACTTCTTCACAACAGTATCTCGGACCTGCCTGGTGTGTTCCTTGTTCTTCATGATGCTCTCTGCGCTTTTGTCGGACCTCTGAGACTATCACAGTGCAGGTGCATTTATACGGAGACTTGATTACACACAGGTGGATTGTATTTATCATCATTAGTCATTTAGGTCAACATTGGATCATTCAGAGATCCTCACTGAACTTCTGGAGAGAGTTTGCTGCACTGAAAGTAAAGGGGCTGAATAATTTTGCACACCCAATTTTTCAGTTTTTGATTTGTTAAAAAAGTTTGAAATATCCAATAAATGTCGTTCCACTTCATGATTGTGGCCCACTTGTTGTTGATTCTTCACAAGAAAATACAGTTTTATATCTTTATGTTTGAAGCCTGAAATGTGGCAAAAGGTCGCAAGGTTCAAGGGGGCCGAATACTTTCGCAAGGCACTGTATACAAGGGACACGACAGGACATCTTGGCGTTGCAGTCAGCAGTCTATGTGTAGGTGGGGAGGGGGGTGATACTGATATTATTCTATGTGTAGGTGGGGAGGGGGGATAATTATATTATTCTATGTTGGTGGGGAGGGGGGTGGACAATGTTATTATTCTGTGTAGGTGGGGAGGGGTGATAATGATATTATTCTATGTGTAGGTGGGGAAGGGGGTGGATAATGATATTATTCTATGTGTAGGTGGGGAGGGGGGTAGACAATGATATTATTCTATGTGTAGGTGGGGAGGGGGGTGGGTAATTATATTATTCTATATGTAGGTGGGGAGGGGTGGATAATGATATTATTCTCTAAAAATTGTGTCATTGTGATTTTATGTATTTATGTATCAGAAACAGCAACAGCGTATGTTAGGCTCGGGTCTCAGTTTAGCTTGTTTTTGCAATCTTATCTTCTCTGTTCTGTGCCATATTTGTGGAGCAGTGATTCCTTATTTCAGCTGCTTTAGTTCTGAAATACATAAAATACATGGACTGTCTTGAGTCACTGGAGGAGAGGTTAGGGAATCACTGGAGGAGAGGTTAGGGAATCACTGGAGGAGAGGTTAGGGAGTCACTGGAGGAGAGGTTAGGGAGTCACTGGAGGAGGGGTTAGGGGATCACTGGAGGAGAGGTTAGGGAATCACTGGAGGAGAGTTTAGTGAGTCACAGCTCTATCACCATATGTCCTTATCACTTCAGATCGCAATGAGTGCCAGAAGACACCACAGGTTTGTGGCAGCAACGCCACTTGCCTCAACACCATTGGGAGCTACCTCTGCCAGTGTCAACCTG
>NC_143034.1:11745000-11762500 GCF_057628025.1 Oncorhynchus mykiss
TCTGTCCACTGGTTTGAAAGAGGTGTGTGTCTGAATGAATGCCCCAACCAGTTCTGTTCACTGGTTTGAAAGAGGTGTGTGTATGAATGAATACCCCAACCAGTTCTGTCCACTGGTTTGAAAGAGGTGTGTGTATGAATGAATACCCCAACCAGTTCTGTCCACTGGTTTGAAAGAGGTGTGTGTATGAATGAATACCCCAACCAGTTCTGTTCACTGGTTTGAAAGAGGTGTGTGTATGAATGAATACCCCAATCAGTTCTGTCCACTGGTTTGAAAGAGGTGTGTGTATGAATGAATACCCCAACCAGTTCTGTCCACTGGTTTGAAAGAGGTGTGTGTATGAATGAATACCCCAACCAGTTCTGTCCACTGGTTTAAAAGAGGTGTGTGTATGAATGAATACCCCAACCAGTTCTGTCCACTGGTTTGAAAGAGGTGTGTGTATGAATGAATACCCCAACCAGTTCTGTCCACTGGTTTGAAAGAGGTGTGTGTATGAATGAATACCCCAACCAGTTCTGTCCACTGGTTTGAAAGAGGTGTGTGTCTGAATGAATACCCCAACCAGTTCTGTCCACTGGTTTGAAAGAGGTGTGTGTATGAATGAATACCCCAACCAAATCTGTGAGCTGAGTTTTTAACATTATATAGGGATTTTGCGTGATGTGAAGATATGAAAGGAGAGAGTACTATTACCAAATATACTGTATGAATATTTTACTGAGGTACTAGAGATGTGATATTGTAACAATGTATGTAGAGTATAATGTGTTACTAGAGATGTGATGATGTAACAATGTATGTAGAGTATAATGTGTTACTAGAGATGTGATTATGTAACAATGTATGAATATTATACTGAGTTACTAGAGATGTGATGATGTAACAATGTATATAGAGTATAATGTGTTACTAGAGATTTGATAAAGTAACAATGTATGAATATTATACTGAGTTACTAGAGATGTGATGATGTAACAATGTATATAGAGTATAATGTGTTACTAGAGATGTGATGATGTAACAATGTATGTAGAGTATAATGGGTTACTAGAGATGTGATGATGTAACAATGTATATAGAGTATAATGGGTTACTAGAGATTTGATAAAGTAACAATGTATGAATATTATACTGAGTTAATAGAGATTTGTTAATGTAATATGTTATTAGTGACTTTCAGATAGCATTTTAATAATGTGGTGTCTTAGTATTTTGAAGTGTTTTTGAATACAAGGTCACATAAGGAAAAGAGGAATTGAGACTCATCATATTAGAGGCTGCCATCTGTTGTTTGGGTTAAAGATAAGCTTCCTGTGGACAAATAGATAAGCTGCCTGTGAAAATGAACAGAACTCAAACAGGCTGTAAGGGACATTTGGGACAGAAAGAGTAGACAGTACAAGTCAAAAGTTTGGACACGCCTACTCATTCAAGGGTTTTCTTTATTTGAACTATGTTCTACTATCAAATAACACATATGGAATCATATAGTAACCAAAAAAGTGTAAAACACATTTTAAATAATCTAATTAGCCGGCCTTGCGTTGATGACAGCTTTGCACACTCTTGGCATTCTCTCAAACAGCTTCATGAGGTAGTCACCTGAAATGCATTTCAATTAACAGGTTTGTTTTGTTAAAAGTTAATTTGAGGAGGCAGGGGTGGTATACAGAATATAGCCCCATTTGGTAAAAGACCAAGTCAACATTATGGCAAGAACAGCTCAAATAAGCAAAGAGAAACGTCAGTCCATCATTACTTTAAGCCGTGAAGGTCAGTCAATGTGGAACATTTCAAGAACTTTGACAGTTTCATCAAGTGCAGTCACAACAAACATCAAGCACTATGATGAAACTGTCTCTCATGAGGACCACCACAGGAAAGGAAAACCCAGAGTTACCTCTGCTGCAGAGGATCAGTTCATTACAGTTAACTGTCTCTCATGAGGACTGCCACAGGAAAGGGAAACCCAGAGTTACCTCTGCTGCAGAGGATACGTTCATTACAGTTAACTGTCTCTCATGAGGACAACAACAGGAAAGGAAAACCCAGAGTTACCTCTGCAGCAGAGGATCAGTTCATTACAGTTAACTGTCTCTCATGAGGACTGCCACAGGAAAGGAAGACCCAGAGTTACCTCTGCTGCAGAGGATCAGTTCATTACAGTTAACTGTCTCTCATGAGGACTGCCACAGGAAAGGAAAACCCAGAGTTACCTCTGCTGCAGAGGATCAGTTCATTACAGTTAACTGTCTCTCATGAGGACTGCCACAGGAAAGGAAAACCCAGAGTTACCTCTGCTGCAGAGGATCAGTTCATTACAGTTAACTGTCTCTCATGAGGACTGCCACAGGAAAGGAAAACCCAGAGTTACCTCTGCTGCAGAGGATCAGTACATTAGAGTTAACTGTCTCTCATGAGGACTGCCACAGGAAAGGAAAACCCAGAGTTACCTCTGCTGCAGAGGATAAGTATTATAGTTACCAGCCTCAGCGATTGCAGCCCAAATAAATGCTTCACAGAGATCAAGTAACAGGCACATCTCAACATCAACTGTTCTGAGGAGACTGCATGATTCAGGCCTTCATGGTCAAATTACTGCAAAGAAACCACTACTAAATGACTCCAATAATAAGAAGAGATTTGCTTGCACCAAGAAACACAAGAATTAGACATTAATAAAACGATGAAAATGTGTCCTTTGGTCTGATGAGTCCAAATTTGACTTTTTTGGTTCCAACTGCAATGTCGTTGTGAGACACAGAGTAGGTGAACGGATGATCTCCGCGTGTGTGGTTCCCACCGTGAAGCATGGAGGAGGAGGTGTAATGGTGTGGGGTGCTTTGCTGGTGACACGGTCTGTGATTTATTTAGAATTCAAGGCACACTTAACTAGCATGGCTTCCACAGCATTATGCAGTGATACGCCATCCAATCTGGTTTGCACTTAGTGGGACTATCATTTGTTTTTCCACAGGACAATGACCCAACACACCTCCAGGCTGTGTAAGGGCTATTTGACCAAGAAGGAAAGTGACAGAGTGTTGCATCCGATGACCTGGCCTCCACAATCACCCGACCTCAAACCCAATTTACATGGTTTGGGATGAGTTGGACCGCATAGTAAAGGAAAAGCAGCCAACATGTGCTCAGCATATGTGGGAACTCCTTCAAGATTTTTGGAAAAGCATTCAAGGTGAAGCTGGTTTAGAGAATGCCAAGAGTGTGCAAAGCTGTCATCAAGGCAAAGGGTGGTTACTTTGAAGAATCTTAAAACATAAAATATATTTTGATTTGTTTAAAACTTTTTTAGTTACTACATGATTCCATATGTGCTATTTCATAGTTTTGATGTCTTCACTATTGTTTTACAATGTAGAAAATAGTAAAAATAAAGAAAAACCCTTGAATGAGTAGGTGTGTCCAATCTGTGGACTGGTTCTGCATGTCAATGCAACAGGTTCATCATGATTAGATTACAAGAAAGGGACTTTGGGATTGTTTACTTTAGAAGGTGCCTATTCCGCTTAATGGGACACTGTATCATCTGAAGTATGATTCTGTTTAATGGGACACTGTATCATCTTAAGTGTCTGAAGTATGATTCTGTTTAATGGGACACTGTATCATCTGAAGTGTCTGAAGTATGATTCTGCTTAATGGGACACTGTATCATCTGAAGTGTCTGAAGTATGATTCTGTTTAATGGGACACTGTATCATCTGAAGTGTCTGAAGTATGATTCTGTTTAATGGGACACTGTATCATCTGAAGTGTCTGAAGTATGATTCTGCTTAATGGGACACTGTATCATCTGAAGTGTCTGAAGTATGATTCTGTTTACACATGGTTTTATCAAGACTTCTTTCCCAAGATGCAATAAGCTCGATTAAGATGAAGACTTTTAGGACTGATTAGTATATGTTAATTTTCTTTCTTCCAGGCTTGATGGAAATTCCTATATCAAGTTTTCTGATGAGTTTACCAATGATTTGGTCACGTCTGCTCCTGCTCCCCCTCTCTGACGCTTGAGGTTGCCAGACGACTCATCATTACTCACACCTCTCACCATCGTTACGCGCCCCAGCGCTTCATCGGACTCACCTGGACTCCATCATGTCATTGATTATCTACCCTATATCTGTCACCCCCTCCAGTTAATTTTCTGCGTCTGCATTGATGTTGTTTTGTTTCTCCTGTCCAGACGCCGTTCCTGTTTTTCATGTCTGTTAATCCATTAAATATTCATTCCCTGTACTTACTTCTCGTCTCCCAGCATCTGGCATCACAGAGTCATTACAGATTGTGTACATTTCCTTTTTAAAGACTTACTGAGGCATTTAACAGTTAGTGACAATGATGTAATTAATATACAGTATAAATATACCTGGATCAGGCTGTTTTTTAATTGATTTTTATTGAACCTTTATTTAACTGGACAAGTCAGTTAATTAAAAACAACATTTTATTTACCATGATTCCCTAGGAACAGTGGGTCAACTGCCTTGTTCAGAGGCAGAACAACATATATATTTTTCTTCCGGCTCCGGGGATTCAATCTAGGAACCATTCGGTTATTGGCCCAATGCTCTAACCACTAGGCTACTGCCGCCCCTTAGGATACCTATCTCCCTGCTGTTAACTTCTCGTGGGTAGGGGGCAGTATTTTCACCTCCGGATGAAAAGCGTGCCGAAAGTAAATTGCCTGTTATTCAGGCCCAGAATTTAGGATATGTATATAATTAGTGGATTTGGATAGAAAACACTCTCAAGTTTCCAAAACTGTTAAAATAATATGCCTATGAGTATAACAGAACTGATATGGCAGGCGAAAACCTGAGAAAAATACATCTAGGAAGTGGAATTGTTTTCATGTCGCTGTTTTTCAACTCAATACCAATAGAGAATCCAATGGGTTAGGAATCCGATTGCAGTTCCAATGGCTTCCACTAGATGCTTTTATTTTGAAAAACGATGTGTGAAAAGCAATTTTGGTCAGAGGACAGAGGAAGTTTGCAGACCTGATTTGACGCACTCTTTGTTATTTTTCCTTTCTATTGAAAACGGTATTGTCCGGTTAAAATTTTTATTGATTATAAATACAATTAACAACCTGAGGATTAATTGTAAGTGTAACTGGGAGTCTGTGAGTGCAACCATATGAAGATCATCAAAGGTAAGTGATTCATTTTATCGCTATTTCTGACTCCTCGACTTGGCTGGTAATGATTGTATGTTTTTTTTTTTTTTACATGGGGCGCTATCCTCAGATAATCTCATGGTATGCTTTCGCCGTAAAGCCTTTTTGAAATTTGACACAGCGGCTGGATTAACAAGAAGTTAATATTTAAGGAAGATCCCTCATTATTTGTTTGTACAAATGTTGCATAAAGGGAAATTGTCCTTTTAATCCAACCACGGTGTCAGATTTATAAAATGCTTTTCGACAAAAGCATACCTAGCCCAGAACATACCTAGCCCAGATCATAGCCCAGTTGACAAATTATCCAAACAGTGACCAGCCAAGCAGAAGCGTTACAAAACTCAGAAATATAGATAATATTAATCCCTTACCTTTGATGATCTTCATATGGTGGCAATCAGAAGACATTCATTTACTCAATAAATGTTCATTTTGTTCAATAAAGTCTCTTTATATCCAAAAACCTCAGTTTTGTTCGCACTTTTTCTTCAGTAATCCACAGGCTCAAATGCAGTCAAAACAGGCAGACAAAAAAATCCAAATTGTATCCGTAAAGTACATAGAAACATGTCAAACGATGTTTATATTCAATCCTCAGGTTGTTTTTGGCCTAAATGATTTATATATTTAAACAGGACAATAACATTGTCACTATAAAAGGTAAACAAGAAATGCACTCTCTCGGGATTGCGCATGAAAAAGCTCTGCGACACGGTAGGGTCCACTCATTCAGACTGGTGTTACTCCCTAATTTATAAGAATACAAGCCTGAAACGATTTCTAACGACTGTTGACATCTAGTGGAAGGCATTGGATCTGCAAATTGAGTCCCAAATCAATGGATACTGTAATGGCATTGAATAGAAAACTACAAAATCTCCCCCAAAATACTTCCTGAATGGATTTTTCTCAGGTTTTCGCCTGCCAAATCAGTTCTGTTTTACTCACAGACACGATTTCACCAGTTCACCAGACACCAGTTATATGCATATCATATCATATCATCCAAAATTCTGAATGCTGCCCCCTACCCTAGAGAGGTTAAGAAATGTACTGAAAACCCCAGTGTAAACCTTGTACACAAAATGTTTGAAACGTCTTTTAAGATACAGAAGAACGGGGAAAGAATGGGGAAATAAACACTCACTTAATAGGGTTGAATGACCTCCGACCTCTATTCTGACTTTCTGGTGAGGCCTAATCACCCTCACCAGAAAAGCTAGAGACATTGGGTGAGATTTAAATGTAAGATGTAAACACTGATAATTAGGTAGAAGATTATAAATTAAATCAGATTGGTCACATACACGTTTTATCAATAGTCCTATGTGTGATTCAGACCATGAGGAGGAGAGAGAGAGAGAGAGAGAGTGCTGCCCCTGAATGAGGGAAACCTGTCTCCAGTCCATATTACTATATCTTGAATTACCTTATGGGATACAATTATTTCCTTATGGAGTTATCAAGGTATGTCATTTGATTGTATTTGTTTTTCTGATTTGTTTATTTTTTACTTAACCGGCAGTGTTGTTGTTGTTTTGGACGCATAAAACACGATGTGAGTCATGTGTCAAAAGGGAAGAAGTGTATTGTGGTTGTTGTTCTTGGTTGTTGTTTGAATTGTGGTTTTTGTTTTGTTTGTTGTATGATGTTTTGTTTGTTTTATTTTTTTCTTGCTTAAAAAAAAAATCTCTCCAGATTGGTTCTGCTATATGGTCGGGATTTCTCCCTAAGGGTTAGCCCTCTACCAAATCTGACCCTGTAACTCTGCAGTGAGGTCGTCAATGTTACAGGGGGAGTATAAGCCAATTTGATAAAATGTTTTTAACAGTGTGTTGTTATTCTATTTGACATTTGTCTTAGACATTTCTATTAAGAATATTGGTGGTAATAATTTGTCATACAGTAAATAGTTTGTCTGGTTTCAGGCTTTTAATTTCGAAAAATGACGTTTTAAAGCCATTTGAACAATTATAACAATTTTAACAATAGTTATCACAGCGTAATACAAGGAGGGAAAGTGAGGGAAAATGTTGTTGTCTGAAGAGGTAGCATTTAATTGTACACAGCATCTCCTCTCACTCTATCTTGGTTCGTGCAGGTGACTGTGACCTCCTCCTCAGACCAATTGACAGTACGCCCAGAACATTGTTCTGGGAACCAAAATGAGTATCTCAATTTCAAGGTCCCAGATTTGAGAGAAGAAACCTTGTTAGTTATCAGTCAGTCAGTCACTTGCAGGAACCAACGTTGATGATGAATAATGAATCATGTAAATCATGCTTATATGAATTATTTGGACAGCCGTATATTAGAGATCTAACGGGACTGCCCCGGCAGAGCTCCTGACCGATGTGTACTATGTTGCATGAAGTTTGTTGGAACCTCTCCAGCTTGCTGATAATAAAGAATGATTCATTTAAGTTTGACTTTGAGTCCCTGGTGGTAATTTCCACGACAACGCAAATAATATTATGTTGTCACATCAGCACGGCAATGGTTGTAATGGAGACCCTGTTTGGTTTGTGCAAGTGCGATTGATAGGTGAGACCGGCATGTTTGTGTGTCCGTGTGTTTGTGTTTGTGTGTCTGTGTGTGTGGCAAGGGCTCAGCATGCTTTGTGTGTGTCCACTACAGATGAGGATGAGTGTGTGTATTTGTGCATCTGTGTGTGTGGAAGCGCGCGCGTGTGTGTGTGTGTGTGTGCGTGTGTGTGTGTGTGTGTGTGTGTGTGTGTGTGTGTGAGTGTGTGTGTGTGTGTGTGTGATGCGAGGATCTCAGCTTAGCTTGTGTGTGTGTGTGTGTGTGTGTGTGTGTGTGTGTGTGTCCACTACAGATGAGGATGAGTGTGTGTGGGTTCCTTCGGTGCGCAGCCCTCTAGGCATGTGCACAAACACACCTGGTCAATACACCTGTCTGTCAGGGCTTAGTAACAACCGAACAACACTGCGCCCGGCACAAATGAGACGGCTGAGGCCATGCTAGCCCTGACCCCTGAACCTGCCTGACCTCTGACCCCTGACCTCTAACCCCATGACCCCTATCTTTTGGCTACATTCCAATCCAGACGTCTGCCTGAACTCACAGCTGTACCCATCACTTCATATAGCAGCAATCTGATGCCTGACTGAGCTGTAAGTCCAGAACAGACTATGGGAGGCGCACAGTACTACATAGAGCCATGACTAAATGGAACTCTATTCCACAGTTCTACATAGAGCCATGACTACATGGAACTCTATTCCACAGTACTACATAGAGCCATGACTACATGGAACTCTATTCCACAGAACTACATAGAGCCATGACTAAATGGAACTCTATTCCACAGTACTACATAGAGCCATGACTAAATGGAACTCTATTCCACAGTTCTACATAGAGCCATGACTACATGGAACTCTATTCCACAGTTCTACATAGAGTCATGACTACATGGAACTCTATTCCACAGTTCTACATAGAGCCATGACTAAATGGAACTCTATTCCACAGTTCTACATAGAGCCATGACTACATGGAACTCTATTCCACAGTACTACATAGAGCCATGACTAAATGGAACTCTATTCCACAGTTCTACATAGAGCCATGACTACATGGAACTCTATTCCACAGTACTACATAGAGCCATGACTACATGGAACTCTATTCCACAGAACTACATAGAGCCATGACTAAATGGAACTCTATTCCACAGTACTACATAGAGCCATGACTAAATGGAACTCTATTCCACAGTTCTACATAGAGCCATGACTACATGGAACTCTATTCCACAGTTCTACATAGAGTCATGACTACATGGAACTCTATTCCACAGTTCTACATAGAGCCATGACTACATGGAACTCTATTCCACAACAAGTAACTCACACCAACAGTACAGTTTGATTAAACAAGAAATACACCTTATGGAACAGCGGGGACTGTGAAGCAACACAAACAAAGACAAGTGCATATAAACACAAGATAACATACACAGTATACACTCATGTACACATGGATTGTGTGTTGTAGATAAGTGGTAGAAGAGTAGAGGCCTGAGGGCACACACTTATTATGTTGTGAAATCTGTTATCAATGTATTGTAATGTTTTTAAAACTGCCTTCATTTTGCTGGAAGAGGAAGAGTAGCTGCTGCCTTGACAGGAACTAATGGGGATCCAGAATAAATACAACTACAGCTACGTAGCACACAGCCATTGGTTGAAGCAATGCAACGACTGCATTGTAGTCGGACTGGAACGTGACCCCGTACCCTAAACCAGTTTGAACTATGACCCCAACACATCGTCTTGCATGCGGCAGAACTAAGACTCGGGGTGCGTCCCAATAATCCCTCCTCTCTCGTGAAGTGTACACTTGTTCACTTTCCTTCACTGATCTCACACTAGCATGCCTCCACCAATCCAATGCTTTTAGTTTTGAAGTAGTGAATGAGTGTACACTTCAGAGGAAAGGAGGGAGCAGTGTCCTCATGAGTGGAATGTTTCTTAATGTTTTTTATAATTTTTAATGTAAAAAATCCAGTGTTTCTATTTTAAACGTTGTTGTTATATTACACTCTAATGTGATATAAAGTGTAGTATTGGAATGAAACTGACATGGTACATGTGTCTTCTATTTAGACAGTCAAATAGCGATGGATCTCTCAGAGAAAACGATGCAGAGGAAATATATGACATTTTAAGTGCGGCCCTCCGGACCAGGTTGAAGATCAAATGCGGCCCACTTGGCAAAATGAGTGTGACCCCCCTGATCTAGACTGTTAGAGAGGTCACTACCCTTACTGATCTCAATGCTACTTCCTCAAACAGAGGTTACTGTTGTGCCACTGCAAACCGCCTCATAAGGACAGGTCTAGGTTCAGTTTGACTGTGTAAGCCTGGATAATGATGATCAGTAAGGGACTATGTAAACTGATCTGAGTGTGGTGCTTATATCATAGTAGGGACTTTCCTCTATTGCCGTAGATACCGTTATTCCACCGGCAGCTTCCTCTTTGTAGTGCTGAGGCCCAAATGACACCCTATTCCCTGTATAGTGCACTACATTAGACCAGGGCCCATAGTGCACTGTGTAATAGGTTGTCATTTGGGATGCATGCTAGGATGGTTACCATGGTAACATTTTTAGCACTGGTGTGCTGTGGGTTTCTGGGTGTTTTAATCTCCACCTCAACTTCCTCTCTGTCAACATGTCTTCATTTGTAACTTAGTTAGTTGGTATCTGACGGTAAACCATGTCAACAACTTGTATCTACTGTGTACATGATAAGGATGTGACAGTTTTCATTTGTGTGTTGTGTTGGTGTGGTGTGTTGTGGTGTGTTGTGGTGTGTTGTGTTGTGTGTTGTGGTGTGTAGTGTTGTTGTATCGTGGTGTGTTGTGGTGTGTTGTGTTGTGTGTTGTGGTGTGTAGTGTTGTTGTGTTGTGGTGTGTAGTGTTGTTGTGTTGCGGTGTGTTGCAGTGTGTTGTGGTGTGTGTTGTGTTGCGGTGTGTAGTGTTGTTGTGTTGTGGTGTGTTGTGTTGTTGTGTTGCGGTGTGTAATGTTGTTGTGTTGTGGTGTGTAGTGTTGTTGTGTTGCGGTGTGTAGTGTTGTTGTGTTGCGGTGTGTAGTGTTGTTGTGTTGCGGTGTGTAGTGTTGTTGTGGTGTGTAGTGTTGTTGTGTTGCGGTGTGTAGTGTTGTTGTGTTGTGTTGTGTTGTGTTGTTGTGTTGCGGTGTGTAGTGTTGTTGTGTTATGGTGTGTAGTGTTGTTGTGTTGTGGTGTGTAGTGTTGTTGTGTTGGTGTGTAGTGTTGTTGTGTTGTGGTGTGTAGTGTTGTTGTGTTGGTGTGTAGTGTTGTTGTATCATGGTGTGTAGTGTTGTTATATCGTGGTGTGTAGTGTTGTTATATCGTGGTGTGTAGTGTTGTTGTATCATGGTGTGTAGTGTTGTTATATCGTGGTGTGTAGTGTTGTTGTATCATGGTGTGTAGTGTTGTTGTATCATGGTGTGTTGTGTTTGTATTTATTAAGGATCCCCATTAGTTCCAGCCAAGGCAGCAAATCAAATCAAATCAATCAAATCAAATTTTATTTGTCACATACACATGGTTAGCAGATGTTAATGCGAGTGTAGCGAAATGCTTGTGCTTCTAGTTCCGACAATGCAGTAATAACAAGTAATCTAACTAACAATTCCAAAACTACTGTCTTGTACACAGTGTAAGGGGATAAAGAATATGTACATAAGGATATATGAATGAGTGATGGTACAGAGCAGCATAGGCAAGATACAGTAGATGGTATCGAGTACAGTATATACATATGAGATGAGTATGTAAACAAAGTGGCATAGTTAAAGTGGCTAGTGATACATGTATTACATAAGGATACAGTCGATGATATAGAGTACAGTATATACGTATGCATATGAGATGAATAATGTAGGGTAAGTAACATTATATAAGGTAGCATTGTTTAAAGTGGCTAGTGATATATTTACATCATTTCCCATCAATTCCCATTATTAAAGTGGCTGGAGTTGAGTCAGTGTCAGTGTGTTGGCAGCAGCCACTCAATGTTAGTGGTGGCTGTTTAACAGTCTGATGGCCTTGAGATAGAAGCTGTTTTTCAGTCTCTCGGTCCCAGCTTTTATGCACCTGTACTGACCTCGCCTTCTGGATGATAGCGGGGTGAACAGGCAGTGGCTCGGGTGGTTGATGTCCTTGATGATCTTTATGGCCTTCCTGTGACATCGGGTGGTGTAGGTGTCCTGTAGGGCAGGTAGTTTGCCCCCGGTGATGCGTTGTGCAGACCTCACTACCCTCTGGAGAGCCTTACGGTTGAGGGTGGAGCAGTTGCCGTACCAGGCGGTGATACAGCCCGCCAGGATGCTCTCGATTGTGCATCTGTAGAAGTTTGTGAGTGCTTTTGGTGACAAGACAAATTTCTTCAGCCTCCTGAGTT
Organism: Oncorhynchus mykiss; assembly: GCF_057628025.1. Classification (NCBI taxonomy): domain Eukaryota; kingdom Metazoa; phylum Chordata; class Actinopteri; order Salmoniformes; family Salmonidae; genus Oncorhynchus; species Oncorhynchus mykiss. The sequence continues at coordinate 11,757,163 of NC_143034.1, forward strand.
TGAAGAGGCGCTGCTGCGCCTTCTTCACAATGCTGTCTGTGTGAGTGGACCAATTCAGTTTGTCTGTGATGTGTATGCCGAGGAACTTAAAACTTGCTACCCTCTCCACTACTGTTCCATCGATGTGGATAGGGGGGTGTTCCCTCTGCTGTTTCCTGAAGTCCACAATCATCTCCTTAGTTTTGATGACGTTGAGTGTGAGGTTATTTTCCTGACACCACACTCCGAGGGCCCTCACCTCCTCCCTGTAGGCCGTCTCGTCGTTGTTGGTAATCAAGCCTACCACTGTTGTGTCGTCCGCAAACTTGATGATTGAGTTGGAGGCGTGCGTGGCCACGCAGTCGTGGGTGAACAGGGAGTACAGGAGAGGGCTCAGAACGCACCCTTGTGGGGCCCCAGTGTTGAGGATCAGCGGGGAGGAGATGTTGTTGCCTACCCTCACCACCTGGGGGCGGTCCGTCAGGAAGTCCAGTAGCCAGTTACACAGGGCGGGGTCGAGACCCAGGGTCTCGAGCTTGATGACGAGCTATGGGTACTATGGTGTTGAATGCCGAGCTGTAGTCGATAAACAGCATTCTCACATAGGTATTCCTCTTGTCCAGATGGGTTAGGGCAGTGTGCAGTGTGGTTGAGATTGCATCGTCTGTGGACCTATTTGGGCGGTAAGCAAATTGGAGTGGGTCTAGGGTGTCAGGTAGGGTGGATTTGATATGGTCCTTGACTAGTCTCTCAAAGCACTTCATGATGACGGAAGTGAGTGCTACGGGGCGGTAGTCGTTTAGCTCAGTTACCTTAGCTTTTTTGGGAACAGGAACAATGGTGGCCCTCTTGAAGCATGTGGGAACAGCAGACTGGTATAGGGATTGATTGAATATGTCCGTAAACACACCGGCCAGCTGGTCTGCGCATGCTCTGAGGGCGCGGCTGGGGATGCCGTCTGGGCCAGCAGCCTTGCGAGGGTTAACACGTTTAAATGTGTTTAAATGTCTTACTCACCTCGGCTGCAGTGAAGGAGAGACCACATGTTTTTGTTGCAGGCCGTGTCAGTGGCACTGTATTGTCCTCAAAGCGGGCAAAAAAGTTCTTTAGTCTGCCTGGGAGCAGGACATCCTGGTCCGTGACTGGGCTGGATTTCTTCCTGTAGTCCGTGATTGACTGTAGACCCTGCCACATGCCTCTTGTGCCTGAGCCGTTGAATTGAGATTCTACTTTGTCTCTGTACTGACGCTTAGCTTGTTTGATAGCCTTGCGGAGGGAATAGCTGCACTGTTTGTATTCGGTCATGTTACCAGACACCTTGCCCTGATTAAAAGCAGTGGTTCGCGCTTTCAGTTTCACGCGAATGCTGCCATCAATCCACGGTTTCTGGTTAGGGAATGTTTTAATCGTTGCTATGGGAACGACATCTTCAACGCACGTTCTAATGAACTCGCACACCGAATCAGCGTATTCGTCAATGTTGTTGTCTGACGCAATACGAAACATATCCCAGTCCACGTGATGGAAGCAGTCTTGGAGTGTGGAGTCAGCTTGGTCGGACCAGCGTTGGACAGACCTCAGCGTGGGAGCCTCTTGTTTTAGTTTCTGTCTGTAGGCAGGGATCAACAAAATGGAGTCGTGGTCAGCTTTTCCGAAAGGAGGGCGGGGCAGGGCCTTATATGCGTCGCGGAAGTTAGAGTAACAATGATCCAAGGTCTTTCCACCCCTGGTTGCGCAATCGATATGCTGATAAAATTTAGGGAGTCTTGTTTTCAGATTAGCCTTGTTAAAATCCCCAGCTACAATGAATCCAGCCTCCGGATAAATGGTTTCCAGTTTGCAAAGAGTCAAATAAAGTTCATTCAGAGCCATCGATGTGTCTGCTTGGGGGGGGGATATATACGGCTGTGATTATAATCGAAGATAATTCTCTTGGTAGATAATGCGGTCTACATTTGATTGTGAGGAATTCTAAATCAGGTGAACAGAAGGATTTGAGTTCCTGTATATTTCTTTCATCACACCATGTCAGGTTAGCCATAAGGCATACGCCCCCGCCCCTCTTCTTACCCGAAAGATGTTTGTTTCTGTCTGCGCGATGCGTGGAGAAACCCGTTGGCTGCACCGCCTCGGATAGCAGCTACTCTTCGGATAGCAGCTACTCTTCCTGGGGTCCAGCAACATTAAAGCAGTTTAAAACATTACAAAACATTCACAACAGATTTCACAACACACCAAGTGTGTGTCCTCAGACCCCTACTCCACTACCACATGTCTACAACACACTAAGTGTGTGTCCTCAGACCCCTACTCCACTACCACATGTCTACAACACACTAAGTGTGTGTCCTCAGACCCCTACTCCACTACCACATGTCTACAACACACTAAGTGTGTGTCCTCAGACCCCTACTCCACTACCACATGTCTACAACACACTAAGTGTGTGTCCTCAGACCCCTACTCCACTACCACATGTCTACAACACACTAAGTGTGTGTCCTCAGACCCCTACTCCACTACCACATGTCTACAACACAAAATTAATGTGTACTTGTGTGTATAGTGTGTATGTTATTGTGTGTGTATGCGTGTCTGTGTGTATGTTTGTGTTGCTTCACAGTCCCTGCTGTTCCATAAGGTGTAATTGTATCTGTTTTTTAAATCAAATGTGACTGCTTACATCAGTTTCTTGATGTGGAATAGAGTTCCATGTAGTCATGGCTCTATGTAGTACTGTGGAATAGAGTTCCATGTAGTCATGGCTCTATGTAGTACTGTGGAATAGAGTTCCATGTAGTCATGGCTCTATGTAGTACTGTGGAATAGAGTTCCATGTAGTCATGGCTCTATGTAGTACTGTGGAATAGAGTTCCATTTAGTCATGGCTCTATGTAGTACTGTGGAATAGAGTTCCATTTAGTCATGGCTCTATGTAGTACTGTGGAATAGAGTTCCATTTAGTCATGGCTCTATGTAGTACTGTGGAATAGAGTTCCATGTAGTCATGGCTCTATGTAGTACTGTGCGTCACCCATAGTCTGTTCTGGACTTGGGGACTGTGAAGAGACCTCTGGTGGCATGTCTTGGGGGGTATGTATGGCTGTCTGAGCTTTGTGCCAGTAGTTCAAACAGACAGCCTGGTGCTTTCAACATGTCCAGTTATCTCACAAATACAAGTAATGAGGAAGTCGATCTCTCCTTCACTTAGAGCCAGGAAAGTTTGACACACACATTATTAGCGTTCACTCTCTGTGTACAACAGAAGGCCAGCCGTGCTGCCCTGTTCTCAGCCAATTGCACTTTTCCTACAGTAAGTCCCTCTTTGTGGCACCTGACCACACGACTGAACAGTAGTCAAGCTGCGTCAAAATTAGGGCCTGTAAAACCTGCCTTGTTGATAGTGCTGTTAAGAAGGTAGAAACTAGGGCCTGTAGGACCTGCCTTGTTGACAGTGTTGTTAAGAAGGTAGAAACTAGGGCCTGTAGGACCTGCCTTGTTGACAGTGTTGTTAAGAAGGTAGAGCAACACTTTATTATGGACAGACTTCTCCCCATCTTAGCTACTGTTGTATCAATATGTTTTGACCATGACAGTTTACGATCCAGGGTTACTCCATGCAGTTTAGTCACCTTCACTTGCATAATTTCAACATTATGCATTTGAAGATTTATTTGAAGTTTAGGGTTTGGTGAATGATTTGTCCCAAATATAATGCTTTTAGTGTGTGAAATATTTAGGACTAAATGATTCCTTGCCACCCATTTTGAAAGTCACTGCAGCTCTTTGTTAAGTGTTGCAGTCATTTCAGACTCTGTAGTAGCTGACATATATAGTGTTGTGTCATCCTCATGCATAGACACACTGGCTTCACTCAACAGTATGTCAACTGCTCGGCCTCCGACCACATGGCACTGCAGAGTGTTGTAATGGCTTTCTTCCTGGGAAGGAGAGGCGGACCAAAACCCAGCGTGGTTCTAGTTCATGTTTTTTAATAAGAAAACTCAACATGAACACAATACAAAACTATAAACGTGTCAAAACCGAAACAGTCCAAACTGGTGCAGAAACACTAAGACAGGAAACACAAAATAACTATGGTCAGAACGTGACAAGTGTAGTGGTTACGGCCCAGTACATCACTGTTACCAGTCTTCCTGCCATCCAGGACCTCTATACCAGGCGGTGTCAGAGGAAGGCCCAGTACATCACTGTTACCAGGCTTCCTGCCATCCAGGACCTCTATACCAGGCGGTGTCAAAGGAAGGCCCAGTACATCACTGTTACCAGGCTTCCTGCCATCCAGGACCTCTATACCAGGCGGTGTCAGAGGAAGGCCCAGTACATCACTGTTACCAGGCTTCCTGCCATCCAGGACCTCTATACCAGGCGGTGTCAGAGGAAGGCCCAGTACATCACTGTTACCAGGCTTCCTGCCATCCAGGACCTCTATACCAGGCGGTGTCAGAGGAAGGCCCAGTACATAACTGTTACCAGGCTTCCTGCCATCCAGGACCTCTATACCAGGTGGTGTCAGAGGAAGGCCCAGTACATCACTGTTACCAGTCTTCCTGCCATCCAGGACCTCTATACCAGGCAGTGTCAGAGGAAGGCCCTAAAAATTGTCAAAGACTCCAGCCACCCTAGTCGTCGACTGTTCTCTCTGCTACGGTACCAGTGCACCAAGTCTAGGTCCAAGAGGCTTCTAAACAGCTTCTACCCCCAAGCCGTAAGACTCCTGAACATCTAATCAAATGGCTGCCCAGACTATTTGCATTGCCCCCCCCCCCCTCCTTTACACTGCTACTACTCTATTTTATAATCTATGCATAGTCACTTTAATAACTCTACCTACCTCAATTACCTAGACTAACCGGCTGTCCCCGAAAAGAGACTCTGTACCGGTACCCCTGTGTATAGTCTCGCTATTGTTATTTTACTGCTACTCTTTAATTATTTATTGCTTGTGTTCCTTATTCATATTTTTTTAAGTATTGTTTAATATAAAAAATGTAAACAGCATTGTTGGTTAGGGCCTGTAAGTCAGCATTTCACTGTATTGTGTGACAAATAACATTTGATTTGATGTCATTAGTAAACATCTAAAAAAGTAAGGGGCCTAGAATTCCTTTAAAAAGTAAGGGGCCTAGAATTCCTTTAAAAAGTAAGGGGCCTAGAATTCCTTTAAAAAGTAAGGGGCCTATAATTCCTTTAAAAAGTAAGGGGCCTAGAATTCATTTAAAAAGAAAGGGGCCTAGAATTCCTTTAAAAAGTAAGGGGCCTAGAATTCCTGATTCTACCTGGATTATGTGTCTCTGTGTTCTGTTGGACAGGTAACTCTTTATCCACACTATAGCAG
>NC_143034.1:11775000-11777500 GCF_057628025.1 Oncorhynchus mykiss
TTATTATATGTGTAGGTGGGGAGGGGGGGTAATGATATTATTCTATGTGTAGGTGGGGAGGGGGGAGTGAGGATAATTATATTATTCTATGTGTTGGTGGGGAGGGGGAGGAGGGGGGATAATGATATTATTCTTTGTGTAGTTGGGGAGGGGGAAGGATAATGATATTATTCTATGTGTAGTTGGGGAGGGGGGAGGATAATGATATTATTCTATGTGTGGGTGGGGAGGGGGAGGATAATGATAGTATTCTATGTGTAGGTGGGGAGGGTGGAGGGGGGATATTGATATTATTCTATGTGTAGGTGGGGAGGGGGGGATAATGACATTATTCTATGTGTAGGTGGGGAGGGGTGATAATGATATTATTCTATGTGTAGGTGGGGGAGGGGTGATAATGATAGTATTCTATGTGTAGGTGGGGAGGGGGTGGACAATGTTATTATTCTATGTGTAGGTTTGGAGGGGGGTGGATAATGATATTATTCTATGTATGGGCAGGGAGGGGGGTTGATAATTATATTATCAATTATATTATATAATATATAATTATATAATTATATATTATTATCTATGTGTAGGTGGGGAGGGGTTGAATTTTGCTATTATTCTATGTGTAGGTGGGGAGGGGTTGAATTTTGCTATTATTCTATGTGTAGGTGGGGAGGGGTTGAATTTTGCTATTATTCTATGTGTAGGTGGGAAGGGGTTGAATTTTGCTATTATTCTATGTGTAGGTGGGGAGGGGGGAAAACTTAAGGAAACTTTGTAGGAAGAAGGAACACTCAAGAACACGGTTCTATAAAAAACCCTTTAAGTTTGTCAAAGATCTCTTCGCAAAGGAAAAGTGCGGAATCCTAAAAACTCCAAAGCCAGAACTGGAAGAACATCTGGAAAAGGTCCACCAGGACATGAAAAGGCATGAGCAGATAATCATCCCACATGACATCCCACCTATTCAACCACCAGAATTCAATCTGGACACTGACCCTCCAAAATGGAGGGAAGTAGAGAACGTTGTCCGAAGAGCAAGAGTGGCCTCGGCTCCTGGGCCTAATGGAGTACCATACAAGCTCTACAAGAATGCCCCGGATGTTCTACACTTTCTTTGGAGGCTCATGGGGATAGTGTGGCAGAAGGAAATAATACCAAAAGCGTGGCGAAGGGCTGGTGGTGTGCTAATCCCGAAAGAGAAGGATGCGACAGACATCAGTCAATTCCGACCAATCTCCCTTCTCAACGTCGAAGGGAAGATCTTTTTCAGTATAATAGCACAGAGGCTGTCCACTTATCTGGAAAGGAACAAGTACATTGATACATCTGTACAGAAAGCAGGCATTCCTGGTTTCTCTGGTTGCTTGGAACATACTAGTATGATTTGGCACCAGATCCAAACAGCTAAGACCTCTATGTCATCTTCCTCGACCTGGCCAATGCCTTTGGCTCAGTTCCCCATGAACTCCTCTGGGAATCCTTCAACATTTTCCACGTACCAGAACCCATTACTACACTGGGAAATGCCTATTTCCAAGACTTGCAATTGTGCTTCACAACAACATGGCAGCGCTTGGAAGTAGGCATAATGGCAGGCTGTACAATTTCTCCTCTGGCCTTCACTATGGCCATGGAAGTCATCATCAGGGCATCGAGATGGGTGGTCGGCGGTGAGAGAACTAAGGAAGGGCTCCGTCTCCCACCTATCCGAGCATACATGGATGACATGACTACACTGACCACCACTGCAGCATGCACCAGGCGGCTACTTGCAAAGCTGCAGGATAACATCAAGTGGGCCCGGATGAAAATCAAGCCAAGCAAATCTCGAAGCATCTCCATAGTCAAGGGACAGCTTAAAGATGTGAGGTTCTGCATTGGAGATGACCCGATACCAACGGTGTCTGAGCAACCCATCAAGAGCCTGGGTAGATGGTACAACGAAAGCTTCCGGGATAAAGATCAAGTGCAGCAAGTAAGGCAGGACATCGCCGACGGTCTTGAGAATATCAACAAGACCCTACTGCCTGGGAAGCTCAAGCTTTGGTGCCTACAGTTTGGACTTCTCCCCCGGGTAATGTGGCCACTCACCGTCTATGAGGTCCCAGTAACAACAGTGGAGAAGATGGAGCGAACCATTACCTCATACGTGAAGAAATGGCTGGGTGTCCCACGATGCCTGAGTAACATCGGCCTCTATGGCAAAGGGGTCCTTGAACTACCTCTTACAAGTCTAACGGAGGAGGACAAGTGCTCTAAAGTAAGACTTCAGATGACATTGAAAGACTCCAAAGACCAGACCATTAGCAAGGCTGCACCTCCCCTACAAACTGGACGGAAATGGACATCATCCAAGGCTGTGCAGCAAGCAACATCAGCCCTGAGACACCAAGACATTGTGGGGAATATCCAGCATGGAAGAGGAGGCTTTGGCCTGGCAGCAAGCAAACCAACGTTCCATAAGGCAACAACATCTGAACGCAGAAAGCTGGTGGTTGAGGAGGTG
>NC_143034.1:11782500-11787500 GCF_057628025.1 Oncorhynchus mykiss
AAGGTGTATATATGGTCAGTAGTGCGATGGTTAGGGAGAAAGCCAATTTGACATTTACTTATTACATTTTTTTCTTGAAGAAAGGTTTGAATTCTTGAATTCAAAATGCTACAGAAAATCTTTCCCAAGTTACTGTTAACGCAAATTCCCCTGTAATTATTGGGGTCTGATTTGTCTCCACTTTTGTGGATAGGGGAGATGAGCCCCTGGTTCCAGACATCAGGGAAGCAGCCAGAAGTTAAAACCATGTTGAACAATTTAAGCACAGCATTTTGCAACTCAGGTGTGCTGTTTTTCAGCATTTCATTTCTGATGTTGTCTACACCACAAGCCTTTTTTGATTTAATAGATTTTAGCTTTTCATTTAGTTCTTGTTGGGTTATTGGGTAATCTAATGGATTTTGTGTTATGGTGCGTGAATGAGGACCCAAAAGCGAATTAACAAACAGAGTACTTTAATGACGAACATACGTGGGCTCAGATGGACAGGTAGATTCCGACAGGACAGGACAAGGTTGCAGCACACACGATGATAGTCTGGTTCAGGCATGAGACACATAAACAAACAAACAAGAATCCGACAAGGACAGGAGCAGAAACAGAGACAGATATAGGGACCTAATCAGAGGGAAAAAGGGAACAGGTGGGGAACGGGGTGAATGGGTAATTAGGAGGAGACAAGGCACAGCTGGGGAAAAGAGGGGGAGAAAAGGTAACATAACAACGACCAGCAGAGGGAGACAGGGTGAAGGGAAAGGACAGAGACAAGACAACATGACAGTACCCCCCCACTCACCGAGCGCCTCCTGGCGCACTCGAGGAGGAAGCCTGGCGGCAACGGAGGAAATCATCGATCAGCGCACGGTCCAGCACGTCCCGAGAGGGAACCCAACTCCTCTCCTCAGGACCGTACCCCTCCCAATCTACTAGGTACTGATGACCACGGCCCCGAGGACGCATGTCCAAAATCCTACGGACCCTGTAGATGGGTGCGCCCTCGACAAGGATGGGGGGGGGGGGGGGAAGACGAGCGGGGGCGCGAAGAACGGGCTTGACACAGGAGACATGGAAGACCGGGTGGACGCGACGAAGATATCGCGGCAGAAGAAGTCGCACTGCGACAGGGTTAATGATTTGAGAGATACGGAATGGACCAATGAACCGCGGGGTCAACTTGCGAGAAGCCGTCTTAAGGGGAAGGTTCTGAGTGGAGAGCCAAACTCTCTGACCGCGACAATATCTAGGGCTCTTCGTTCTACGCTTATTAGCAGCTCTCACAGTCTGCGCCCTATAACGGCAAAGTGCAGACCTGACCCTCTTCCAGGTGCGCTCGCAACGTTGGACAAAAGCCTGAGCGGAGGGGACGCTGGACTCGGCGAACTGAGATGAGAACAACGGAGGCTGGTACCCGAGGCTACTCTGAAAAGGAGATAGCCCGGTCGCAGACGAAGGAAGCGAGTTGTGGGCGTATTCTGCCCAGGGGAGCTGTTCTGACCAAGACGCAGGGTTGCGAAAAGAAAGACTGCGTAAGATGCGACCAATAGTCTGATTGGCCCGTTCTGCTTGACCGTTAGACTGGGGGTGAAAGCCGGAAGAGAGACTGACGGAAGCCCCAATCAAACGGCAAAACTCCCTCCAAAATTGAGACGTGAATTGCGGACCTCTGTCCGAAACGACGTCTGACGGAAGGCCATGAATTCTGAAAACATTCTCGATGATGATTTGTGCCGTCTCTTTAGCAGAAGGAAGCTTAGCAAGGGGAATGAAATGAGCCGCCTTAGAGAACCTATCGACAACCGTAAGAATAACAGTCTTCCCCGCTGACGAAGGCAGTCCGGTGACAAAATCTAAGGCGATGTGAGACCACGGTCGAGAGGGAATAGGAAGCGGCCTGAGACGGCCGGCAGGAGGAGAGTTACCGGACTTAGTCTGCGCGCAGACCGAACAAGCAGCCACGAAACGACGCGTGTCATGCTCCCGGGTGGGCCACCAGAAACGCTGGCGAATGGAAGCAAGCGTACCCCGAACGCCAGGGTGACCGGCTAACTTGGCAGAGTGAGCCCACTGAAGAACGGCCAGACGAGTAGGAACGGGAACGAAAAGAAGGTTCCTAGGACAAGCGCGCGGCGACGGAGTTTGAGTGAGTGCTTGCTTTACCTGCCTCTCAATTCCCCAGACAGTCAACCCGACAACACGCCCCTCAGGGAGAATCCCCTCGGGGTCAGTGGAGGCTACTGAAGAACTGAAGAGACGAGACAAAGCATCAGGCTTGGTGTTCTTAGAGCCCGGACGATAAGAAATCACGAACTCGAAACGAGCGAAAAACAGCGCCCAACGCGCCTGACGCGCATTAAGTCGTTTGGCAGAACGGATGTACTCAAGGTTCCTATGGTCAGTCCAAACGACAAAAGGAACGGTCGCCCCCTCCAACCACTGTCGCCATTCGCCTAGGGCTAACCGGATGGCGAGCAGTTCGCGGTTACCCACATCATAGTTACGTTCCGACGGCGACAGGCGATGAGAAAAATACGCGCATGGGTGGACCTTGTCGTCAGAGAGGGAGCGCTGAGAAAGGATGGCTCCCACTCCCACCTCTGACGCGTCAACCTCGACAACGAACTGTCTAGAGACGTCAGGTGTAACAAGGATAGGAGCGGATGTAAAACGATTCTTGAGGAGATCAAAAGCTCCCTGGGCGGAAACGGACCACTTAAAGCACGTCTTGACAGAAGTAAGGGCTGTGAGAGGAGCTGCCACCTGACCGAAATTACGGATGAAACGACGATAGAAGTTCGCGAAGCCGAGAAAGCGCTGCAGCTCGACGCGTGACTTAGGGACGGGCCAATCAATGACAGCTTGGACCTTAGCGGGATCCATCTTAATGCCTTCAGCGGAAATAACAGAACCGAGAAATGTGACGGAGGAGGCATGAAAAGTGCACTTCTCAGCCTTCACGAAAAGACAATTCTCTAAAAGGCGCTGGAGGACACGTCGAACGTGCTGAACATGAATCTGGAGTGACGGTGAAAAAATCAGGATATCGTCAAGGTAAACGAAAACAAAGATGTTCAGCATGTCTCTCAGGACATCATTGACTAATGCCTGAAAGACAGCTGGAGCGTTAGCGAGGCCGAAAGGAAGAACCCGGTATTCAAAGTGCCCTAACGGAGTGTTAAACGCCGTCTTCCACTCGTCCCCCTCCCTGATGCGCACGAGATGGTAAGCGTTACGAAGGTCCAACTTAGTGAAAAACCTGGCTCCCTGCAGGATCTCGAAGGCTGAAGACATAAGAGGAAGCGGATAACGATTCTTCACTGTTATGTCATTCAGCCCTCGATAATCTATGCAGGGGCGCAGAGACCCGTCCTTCTTCTTGACAAAAAAAAACCCCGCTCCGGCGGGAGAGGAGGAGGGGACTATGGTACCGGCGTCAAGAGCTACAGACAAATAATCTTCGAGAGCCTTACGTTCGGGAGCCGACAGAGAGTATAGTCTACCCCGGGGGGGGGTGGTTCCCGGAAGGAGATCAATACTACAATCATACGACCGGTGTGGAGGAAGAGAGGTGGCCCTGGACCGACTGAACACCGTGCGCAGATCGTGATATTCCTCCGGCACCCCTGTCAAATCACCAGGCTCCTCCTGTGAAGAAGAGACAGAGGAAACAGGAGGGATAGCAGACATTAAACATTTCACATGACAAGAGACGTTCCAGGAGAGGATAGAATTACTAGACCAATTAATGGAAGGATTATGACAAACTAGCCAGGGATGGCCCAAAACAACAGGTGTAAAAGGTGAACGAAAAATTAAAAAAGAAATGGTTTCACTATGATTACCAGAAACAGTGAGGGTTAAAGGTAGCGTCTCACGCTGAATCCTGGGGAGAGGACTACCATCCAGGGCGAACAAGGCCGTGGGCTCCTTTAACTGTCTGAGAGGAATGTCATGTTCCCGAGCCCAGGTCTCGTCCATAAAACAGCCCTCCGCCCCAGAGTCTATTAAGGCACTGCAGGAAGCTGACGAACCGGTCCAGCGTAGATGGACCGACAAGGTAGTGCAGGATCTTGAAGGAGAGACAGGAGTAGTAGCGCTCACCAGTAGCCCTCCGCTTACTGACGAGCTCTGGCCTTTTACTGGACATGAAGTGGCAAAATGACCAGCGGAACCGCAATAGAGACAGAGGCGGTTGGTGATTCTCCGTTCCCTCTCCTTAGTCGAGATGCGGATACCTCCCAGCTGCATGGGCTCAGCACCCGAGCCGGCAGAGGAAGATGGTAGTGATGCGGAGAGGGAGGCGACGGAGAGCGCAAGCTCCTTTCCACGAGCTCGGTGACGAAGATCAACCCGTCGCTCAATGCGAATAGCGAGTTCAATCAAGGAATCCACGCTGGAAGGAACCTCCCGGGAGAGAATCTCATCCTTTACCTCTGCGCGGAAACCCTCCAGAAGACGAGCGAGCAAGGCCGGCTCGTTCCAGCCACTGGAGACAGCAAGAGTGCGAAACTCAATAGAGTAGTCTGTTATGGATCGATTGCCTTGACATAGGGAAGACAGGGCCCTGGAAGCCTCCTCCCCAAAAACAGATCGATCAAAAACCCGTATCATCTCCTCCTTAAAGTCTTGATACTGGTTAATACACTCAGCCCTTGCCTCCCAGATTGCCGTGCCCCACTCACGAGCCCGTCCAATAAGGAGAGATATGACGTAGGCGACACGAGCAGTGCTCCTGGAGTAAGTGTTGGGCTGGAGAGAAAACACAATATCACACTGGGTGAGGAACGAGCGGCATTCAGTGGGCTCCCCAGAGTAACACGGCGGGTTATTGATTCTGGGCTCCGGAGATTCGAAAGCCCTGGAAGTGGCCGGTGGATCGAGGCGGAGATGGTGAACCTGTTCTGTGAGGTTGGAGACTTGGGTGGCCAGGGTCTCAACGGCATGTCGAGCAGCAGACAATTCCTGCTTGTGTCTGCCTAGCATCGCTCCCTGGATCTCGACGG
>NC_143034.1:11792500-11870000 GCF_057628025.1 Oncorhynchus mykiss
ATAATGATATTATTCTCTGTGTATGGGAGGAGGGGGGATAATTATATTATTCTATGTGTAGGTGGGGAGGGGAGTGGATAATGATATTATTCTATATGTAGGTGGGGAGGGGAGGATAATTATATTATTAATTGTGTAGGTGGGGAGGGGTGATTATGATATTCTCTCTCTCTCTCTCTCTCTCTCTCTCCCTCTCTCTCTCTCCCTCTCTCCCTCTCTCCCTCTCTCCTCTCCCTCTCTCCTCTCCCCTCCCTCTCTCCCTCTCTCTCTCTCTCTCTCTTCCTTTCCCCTCGCTCTCTCCCTCTTTCCTCTCCCCCTCTCTCTCTCTCTCTCTCCCCTCCCTCTCTTTCTCTCTCTCCCCTTCCTCTCTCTTCCCCTCCCTCTCTCTCTCTCTCTCTCTCTCTCTCTCGCTCTCCCTCTCTCTCTTTCCCCTCGCTCTCTCCCTCTCTCTTCCCCCCCCCTCTCTCTCTCTCTCCCTTCCCCCTCTCTCTTCCCTCCCCTCTCTCTCTCTTTCTCTCTTAGACATAGATGAGTGTAATGTAACTGCTGGTATCTGTGAAGGGGGAGGGACCTGTCAGAACCAGGAAGGAAGCTACATTTGCCTCTGTCTCCCTGGATACAGTAATTATGGCAACAAACAGGCTAGGTGCTCAGGTGAGGAAAGAATATGGTACCATGATGCACTGCTTCCAACAATATGGTACAGTGAGGTACGATAACATTGTCTGTCTTAATTACGTCTATATCTAACATAACATACATCTATCTATATCTATATCTATATCATAATCTCCCTCTCCCCCCCCCTCTCTCTCTCTCTCTCCTCTCCCCACCCCTCTCTCTCTCTCTCTCTCTCTCTCTCTCTCTCTCTCTCTCTCCCTCTCTCTCTCTCCCTCCCTCTCTCTCTCTCAGACATAGATGAGTGTAATGCAACTGCTGGTATCTGTGGAGGGGGAGGGACCTGTCAGAACCAGCAAGGAAGCTACAGTTGCCTCTGTGTACCTGGATACAGTAATCATGGCAACAAACAGGCTATGTGCTCAGGTGAGGAAAGAATCTGGTACCATGATGCACTGCTTCCAACGATATGGTACAGTGAGGTACGATAACTTTGTCTGTCTTAATTACGTCTATATTTAACATAACATACATCTACATCTATATCTAGCATAACATAACATTACCTAAATCTATATCTAACATAACATAACATACATCTCCCTCTCTCCCCCCTCTCTCTCTCTCTCCCCTCCCTCCCTCTCTCACTCTCTCTCTCTCCCCTCCCCCTCTCTCTCCCCTCCCCCTCTCTCTCTCTCTCTCTCAGACATAGATGAGTGTAATGTAACTGCTGGTGTTTGTGGAGAGGGAGGGACCTGTCAGAACCAGGAAGGAAGCTACAGTTGCCTATGTCTCCCTGGATACAGTAATTATGGCAACAAACAGGCTAGGTGCTCAGGTGAGGAAAGAATCTGGTACCATGATGCACTGCTTCCAACGATATGGTGCAGTGAGGTACGATTACTTTGTCTGTCTTAATTACGTCTTTATCTAACATAACATTACATACATATGTATCTAACATAAAATAACATATATATTTCTAACATAACATAACATAACATACATCTGTATCAAGCATAACATAACATAGCATACATATATATCTAACATAGCATTACATTACATACATCTATATCTAAGAGATCTATATCTAGGAGAGGTTAGGGAATCACTGGAGGAGATATTAGAGAATCACTGGAGGAGATTTTAGGGAATCACTGGAGGAGAGATTAGGGAATCACTGGTGGAGAGGTTAGGGAATCACTGGAGGAGAGGTTGTGGTGTCACTGGATGAGGGGTTAGGGAATCACTGGAGGAGAAGTTAGGGAATCACTGGAGGAGGGGTGAGTTATTTACTTTCAATATATTCCCTTCTCTCTTCAGACATCGATGAGTGCCAAGATACACCTCAGGTTTGTGGCAGCAACGCCAGTTGCCTCAACACCATTGGGAGCTACCACTGCCAGTGTCAACCTGGGTTCAGATTCTCTCATCACACTGTGAAGGTGAGTCCACAAGAGGGCATCCTTGTGTGTGTGTTTTGTCTTGATTGATTGATTAATTGATTGACTGCTTTAGTTGGAAACATCACTACATACTGTACATATATATTTATGGGAAGACTTTATAGTCCATATAGACTAAGGCATTTGTGACTTTAAAGACTATTGAGACTATGGATTGTAAGGGACTAAAGATGCCTTAGTGACAATAGATACTACAGAGACTATAGGGACAATAGCTACTAAGGCATCCACAGACACTAAAGCAGTGGTTCTTAACCTTGTTGGAGGTACTGAACCCCACCAGTTTCAAATGCGCATTCACTGAACCAATCAAAACATAGGTATATATTTTACTGGTACACAAAATGAACCGTGCATCAACATCACTGTAATCAAAGAACAAAATCATCAAAACATGATTTTCACACAAAAACAAAATAATGAATATTTACTACAAATCAGTGTGACTTCTGCTGTTGCCTTTCAGAGACCAGTTCAGAAATGTGCGGCTTCACCTTGGCAAGTGCCACTCTCATGTCATTTTTGCAACAAAGTCTGTTCCTTTTCTTCGTTTTTATGTCCAGCATCCTCGAAAAGGATTGCTCGCAAAGATATGTTGTAACAAACGGTATGAAAATCTCCAGAGTTTTCTTAGCAATAACAGGGTACGTTACCATTTGTTGACACCAAAACGTTGAAAGCGTTGTTGTTCTGAAGAGTTGCTGTTGAACCTGGCTCTGCTGAATTTCAATGATTTCATCGAGGTATTCATTATTGACATCTGTTGTCTCAACACTAAACGTGAATGGCTGTCTCACCCATGCTGGATATGACTCTCTTATAGGGAAGTATCTGTCGAGAGACTTTGCAAGCTCATCTAAGTGCGTGGCATTTGCTTGCTTCAGTTCTGCGGGTACAGAAATGTCTCTGATTCCAGATACATCTTCGATCTTACTTACACAGTCGTCCAGCAGGGGAAAGTTTGCAAAGTTTTCGTTCTCTGTTCGTCGTTTCCATAACCGTAGCTTTTTTAAAAAGCCTTCAGGTTTTCCTCCGCTTCGATGATGTTGACTCCGCCGCCCTGCATCTTTTGATTGAGATGATTGAGAGCTGCGAAGATATCAGCCATGTACGCTAAAATGAGAATGAACTCAGAATTTTTGAAGCAATATGCATGACAATGTTGGTGCTCTTGCAAAAACAGGGCTAATTCCACACGCACAGCAAAAACACGATTCAGCACCGGTCCCCGGGATAACCACCGAACGTTAGAATGGTACAGAAGTACCTCGAATTCAGAGCCCATTTCTTTACACAGCTCACTGAAGATGTGGTACCTCAGAGCACTAGTTCGCACATAGTTCACGCATTCCACTACAATTTTTAATGCTTCTGCCAGTTTCGGAGGCAAGGTTTTTGTTGCCAACGCATGCCTGTGCAGAATACAATGCGTAACAATGATGTGTGGTGCATCGGCTTTCACTAGCGCACCAAAACCAGACTTTCTTCCCAGCATGACTGGAGCTCCGTCCGAACAAACTGCAGAAACCATATCCCACGAAAGATTGTTGTCTTTGAAGAAGTCATCCACAAGTTTCTTCACATCGGCTGCCTTAGTTGTTGTTGTAAGAGGCTTACAAAATAAAAAATCTGCCTTTATCACGTCGTCTTTCACATAGCGCACGAATACAGCAAGCTGGCTTAGATTGGAAACGTCTGTGTTCTCGTCGAGTTGAAGGCTGAATTTTGCCGGGCTTGAAATCAGATCTACAACTACTTGAACCAAGATGTCTTTGCTCATGTCCTCTATTCTGTCGCTGATGGTGTCATTTGAAAGAGGAATTTGGGATAACTTAACTTCAGCCTCTTTTCCCAGCATGATATTCGCCATCTTCAACACAGCTGGTTTTATGAGTGTTTCACCAATAGTTTGTGGTTTGCCCTGCTTTGCGATCAGGTAAGCAACTTCGTACGATGCTGTGAGGATCGGTTTGTTGATGGGTACAAAGCCGAGAACAGGCAGAGTAGCCTTTTCATCGAATCTGGCTCTCTTCACCTTGAATTCAGCGAGCGTTGTGTTCTTGTATTTTCCATCTCCATGCAGCTTAAGGAAGTGTTATCTTAGTTTTGCCGGTGCTAGACTAGAATTGCTCAACTTGGCATTGCAAATCATGCAGTTAGGACGCTGACTCCCATCACGTTCCGTTATACATGTGAATCCATATTGTACATATTCGTCCGACCACTTTCTTTTTTTACTCGACATAGTAAGTATGAAGGGATTCAAATATTAAGAAAGAAATCACAAGACGTACCATCACGACAGTCACAAGTCGACTACTGAGCGCACCAAATTCCCTGCAGCACAGATAGGCCAAGCGATGTAGCGTGATCACCCGAGCAGCCAATGATGGCCTAAGCGGGGCGTGATCATCACGAATCATATGAGTCGGCTGTGTGTCTTGACCTCCGCCGAACCCCTGAGACTGACTCACCGAACCCCTGGGGTTCGATCGAACTCAGGTTAAGAACCACTGCACTAAAGCATTTATGTCTATATAGACTATTGAGACTATCGATACTGAGGGACTAAAGATACTAAAGAGACTATAGAGACTGTAGAGGAACCGCAGAAGAAGGTAACGACAAGAGAATGGATGAAGATGCATAAGGAGTAACCATGGTGATTACTGGGTGTGTTGGGGAATAGTACTAAGTGAATGTGGATGTGAGAGTTGAAATGACAGGTGATTGACATTTGGATATTAAGAGATTAAAATGTGGATAATAACAGATTGATATTTTGAAAATAATTGGTAAGCTGAAGTATTGAATTTCAGATAATAAGAGATATTATTTGTACTGAGTGAATGAGAGCTTTCAGGGGACTATCCCCGGTGTGGAAGACGTGTGTATCTGAATGAAAACCCCAACCAGTTCTGTCCACTGGTTTGAAAGAGGTGTGTGTATGAATGAATACCCCAACCAGTTCTGTCCACTGGTTTGAAAGAGGTGTGTGTCTGAATGAATACCCCAACCAGTTCTGTCCACTGGTTTGAAAGAGGTGTGTGTATTAATGAATACCCCAACCAGTTCTGTCCACTGGTTTGAAAGAGGTGTGTGTATGAATGAATACCCCACCAGTTCTGTCCACTGGTTTGAAAGAGGTGTGTGTATTAATGAATACTCCAACCAATTCTGTGAGCTGAGTTTTTAACATTATATAGGGATTCTGCGTGATGTGAAGATATGAAAGGAGAGAGTACTATTACCAAATATACTGTATGAATATTATACTGAGGTACTAGAGATGTGATGATGTAACAATGTATGTAAAGTATAATGTGTTACTAGAGATGTGATGATGGAACAATGTATGTAGAGTATAATGGGTTACTAGAGATGTGATGATGTAACAATGTATGTAGAGTATAATGTGTTACTAGAGATGTGATGATGTAACAATATATGTAGAGTATAATGTGTTACTAGAGATGTGATGATGTAACAATGTATTTAGAGTATAATGTGTTACTAGAGATGTGATGATGTAACAATGTATTTAGAGTATAATGTGTTACTAGAGATGTGATGATGGAACAGTGTATGAATATTATACTGAGTTACTAGAGATTTGATGATGTAACAATGTATGTAGAGTATAATGTGTTACTAGAGATGTGATGATGTAACAATATATGTAGAGTATAATGTGTTACTAGAGATGTGATGATGTAACAATGTATTTAGAGTATAATGTGTTACTAGAGATGTGATGATGTAACAATGTATTTAGAGTATAATGTGTTACTAGAGATGTGATGATGGAACAGTGTATGAATATTATACTGAGTTACTAGAGATTTGATGATGTAACAATATATGTAAAGTATAATGGGTTACTAGAGATGTGATGATGTAACAATGTATGAATATTATACTGAGTTACTAGAGATGTGATGATGTAACAATGTATGAATATTATACTGAGTTACTAGAGATGTGATGATGTAACAATGTATGTAGAGTATAATGTGTTACTAGAGATGTGATGATGTAACAATGTATGAATATTATACTGAGTTACTAGAGATGTGATGATGTAACAATGTATGAATATTATACTGAGTTACTAGAGATGTGATGATGTAACAATGTATGTAGAGTATAATGTGTTACTAGAGATGTGATGATGTAACAATGTATGTAGAGTATAATGTGTTACTATAGATGTGATGATGTAACAATGTATGAATATTATACTGAGTTACTAGAGATGTGATGATGTAACAATGTATGTAGAGTATAATGTGTTACTAGAGATGTGATGATGTAACAATGTATGTAGAGTATAATGTGTTACTAGAGATGTGATGATGTAACAATGTATGTAGAGTATAATGTGTTACTAGAGATGTGATGATGTAACAATATATGTAGAGTATAATGGGTTACTAGAGATGTGATGATGTTACAATGTATGAATATTATAATGTGTTACTAGAGATGTGATGATGTAACAATATATGTAAAGTATAATGGGTTACTAGAGATGTGATGATGTAACAATGTATGAATATTATACTGAGTTACTAGAGATGTGATGATGTAACAATGTATGTAGAGTATAATGTGTTACTAGAGATGTGATGATGTAACAATGTATGAATATTATACTGAGTTACTAGAGATGTGATGATGTAACAATGTATGAATATTATAATGTGTTACTAGAGATGTGATGATGTAACAATGTATGTAGAGTATAATGTGTTACTAGAGATGTGATGATGTAACAATATATGTAAAGTATAATGGGTTACTAGAGATGTGATGATGTAACAATGTATGAATATTATACTGAGTTACTAGAGATGTGATGATGTAACAATGTATGTAGAGTATAATGTGTTACTAGAGATGTGATGATGTAACAATGTATGAATATTATACTGAGTTACTAGAGATGTGATGATGTAACAATGTATGTAGAGTATAATGTGTTACTAGAGATGTGATGATGTAACAATGTATGTAGAGTATAATGGGTTACTAGAGATGTGATGATGTAACAATGTATGAATATTATACTGAGTTACTAGAGATGTGATGATGTAACAATGTATGAATATTATACTGAGTTACTAGAGATTTGTTAATGTAATATGTTATTAGTGACTTTCAGAGAGCACTTTAATAATGTGGTGTCTTAGTATTTTGAAGTGTTTTTGAATACAAGGTCACATGAGGAGAAGAGGAATTGAGACTCATCATATTAGAGGCTGCCATCTGTTGTTTGGTTTAAAGATAAGCTTCCTGTGGACAAATAGATAAGCTGCCAGTGAAAATGAACAGAACTCACTGAACTCAAACAGGCTGTAAGGGACATTTGGGACAGAAAGAGTAGACAGTACAAGTCAAAAGTTAGGACACGCCTACTCATTCAAGGGTTTTCTTTATTTGAACTATGTTCTACTATCAAATAACACATATGGAATCATGTAGTAACCAAAAAAGTGTAAAACACATTTTAAATAATCTAATTAGCCGGCCTTGTGTTGTTGACAGCTTTGCACACTCTTGGCATTCTCTCAAACATCTTCATGAGGTAGTCACCTGAAATGCATTTCAATTAACAGGTTTGCTTTGTTAAAAGTTAATTTGAGGAGGCAGGGGTGGTATACAGAATATAGCCCCATTTGGTAAAAGACCAAGTCCACATTATGGCAAGAACAGCTCAAATAAGCAAAGAGAAACATCAGTCCATCACTACTTTAAGCCGTGAAGGTCAGTCAATGTGGAACATTTCAAGAACTTTGAAAGTTTCATCAAGTGCAGTCGCAACAAACATCAAGCACTATGATGAAACTGGCTCTCATGAGGACTGCCACGGGAAAGGAAATCCCAGAGTTACCTCTGCTGCAGAGGATCAGTTCATTACAGTTAACTGTCTCTCATGAGGACTGCCACAGGAAAGGAAAACCCAGAGTTACCTCTGCAGCCCAAATAAATGCTTCACAGAGTTCAAGTAACAGACACATCTCAACATCAACTGTTCTGAGGAGACTGCATGATTCAGGCCTTCATGGTCAAATTACTGCAAAGAAACCACTACTAAATGACACCAATAATAAGAATAGATTTGCTTGCACCAAGAAACACAAGCAATAGACATTAAACCAATGAAAATGTGTCCTTTGGTCTGATAAGTCCAAATTTGACTTTTTTGGTTCCAACCGCCGTGTCGTTGTGAGACACAGAGTAGGTGAACGGATGATCTCCACATGTGTAGTTCCCACCGTGAAGCATGGAGGAGGAGGTGTAATGGTGTGGGGTGCTTTGCTGGTGAAACTTTGCTGGTGATTTATTTCGAAATCAAGGCACACTTAACCAGCATGGCTACCACAGCATTCTGCAGCGATACGCCATCCAATCTGGTTTGCACTTAGTGGGACTATCATTTGTTTTTCAACAGGACAATGACCCAACACACCTCCAGGCTGTGTAAGGGCTATTTGACCAAGAAGGAAAGTGACAGAGTGTTGCATCCGATGACCTGGCCTCCACAATCACCCGACCTCAAACCCAATTTACATTGTTTGGGATGAGTTGGACCGCATAGTAAAGGAAAAGCAGCCAACATGTGCTCAGCATATGTGGGAACTCCTTCAAGATTTTTGGAAAAGCATTCGAGATGAAGCTGGTTTAGAGAATGCCAAGAGTGTGCAAAGATGTCATCAAGGCAAAGGGTGGTTACTTTGAAGAATCTTAAAACATAAAATATATTTTGATTTGTTTAAAACTTTTTTAGTTACTACATGATCCCATATGTGCTATTTCCTAGTTTTGATGTCTTCACTATTATTTTACAATGTAGAAAATAGTAAAAATAAAGAAAAACCCTTGAATGAGTAGGTGTGTCCAATCTGTGGACTGGTTCTGCATGTCAATGCAACAGGTTCAACATGATTAGATTACAAGAAAGGGACTTTGGGATTGTTTACTTTAGAAGGTGCCTATTCCGCTTAATGGGACACTGTATCATCTTAAGTGTCTGAAGTATGATTCTGTTTAATGGGACACTGTATCATCTGAAGTGTCTGACGAATGATTCTGTTTAATGGGACACTGTATCATCTGAAGTGTCTGACGTATGATTCTGCTTAATGGGACACTGTATCATCTGAAGTGTCTGAAGTATGATTCTGTTTACACATGGTTTTATCAAGACTTCTTTCCCAAGATGCAATAAGCTCGATTAAGATGAAGACTTTTAGGACTGATTAGTATATGTTAATTTTCTTTCTTCCAGGCTTGATGGAAATTCCAATATCAAGTTTTCTGATGAGTTTACCAATGATTTGGTCACGTCTGCTCCTGCTCCCCCTCTCTGACGCTCGAGGTTGCCAGACGGCTCATCATTACTCACACCTCTCACCATCGTTACGCGCCCCAGCGCTTCATCGGACTCACCTGGACTCCATCACGTCATTGATTATCTACCCTATATCTGTCACCCCCTCCAGTTAATTTTCTGCGTCTGCATTGATGTTGTTTTGTTTCTCCTGTCCAGACGCTGTTCCTGTTTTTCATGTCTGTTAATCCATTAAATATTCATTCCCTGTACTTACTTCTCGTCTCCCAGCGTATGGCATCATAGAGCCATTACAGATTGTGTACATTTCCTTTTTAAAGACTTGCTGAGGCATTTATCAGTTAGTGACACTGTAGTAATATACAGTATAAATATACCTGGATCCGGCTGTTTTTAATAGTTTTTTATTGAACCTTAATTTAACTGGACAAGTCAGTTAAAAACTAAATTTTATTTACCATGATTCCCTAGGAACAGTGGGTCAACTGCCTTGTTCAGAGGCAGAACAACATATATATTTTTCTTCCGGCTCCGGGGATTCAATCTAGGAACCATTCGGTTATTGGCCCAATGCTCTAACCACTAGGCTACTGCCGCCCCTTAGGATACCTATCTCCCTGCTGTTAACCTCTCGTGGGTAGGGGGCAGTATTTTCACCTCCGGATGAAAAGCGTGCCCAAAGTAAATTGCCTGTTATTCAGGCCCAGAATTTAGGATATGTATATAATTAGTGGATTTGGATAGAAAACACTCTAAAGTTTCCAAAACTGTTAAAATAATATGCCTATGAGTATAACAGAACTGATATGGCAGGCAAAAACCTGAGAAAAATACATCTAGGAAGTGGAATTGTTTTCATGTCGCTGTTTTTCAACTCAATACCAATAGAGAATCCAATGGGTTAGGAATCCGATTGCAGTTCCAATGGCTTCCACTAGATGTCAACAGTCT
Organism: Oncorhynchus mykiss; assembly: GCF_057628025.1. NCBI lineage: Eukaryota > Metazoa > Chordata > Actinopteri > Salmoniformes > Salmonidae > Oncorhynchus > Oncorhynchus mykiss. The sequence continues at coordinate 11,802,893 of NC_143034.1, forward strand.
TTAGACATTGTTTCAGGCTTTTATTTTGAAAAACGATGTGTGAAAAGCAATTTTGGTCAGAGGACAGAGGAGGTTTGCAGACCTGATTTGACGCACTCTTTGTTATTTTTCCTTTCTATTGAAAACGGTATTGTCCGGTTAAAATTTTTATTGATTATAAATACAATTAACAACCTGAGGATTAATTGTAAGTGTAACTGGGAGTCTGTGAGTGCAACCATATGAAGATCATCAAAGGTAAGTGATTAATTTTATCGCTATTTCTGACTCCTCGACTTGGCTGGTAATGATTGTATGTTTTGTTTTTTTTTTACATGGGGCGCTATCCTCAGATAATCTCATGGTATGCTTTTGCCGTAAAGCCTTTTTGAAATTTGACACAGCGGCTGGATTAACAAGAAGTTAATCTTTAAGGAAGATCCCTCATTATTTGTTTGTACAAATGTTGCATAAAGGGAAATTGTCCTGTTAATCCAACCACGGTGTCAGATTTATAAAATGCTTTTCGGCAAAAGCATACCTAGCCCAGAACATACCTAGCCCAGATCATAGCCCAGTTGACAAATTATCCAAACAGTGACCAGCCAAGCAGAAGCGTTACAAAACTCAGAAATAGAGATAATATTAATCCCTTACCTTTGATGATCTTCATATGGTGGCAATCAGAAGACATTCATTTACTCAATAAATGTTCATTTTGTTCAATAAAGTCTCTTTATATCCAAAAACCTCAGTTTTGTTCGCACGTTTTCTTCAGTAATCCACAGGCTCAAACGCAGTCAAAACAGGCAGACAAAAAAATCCAAATTGTATCCGTAAAGTTCATAGAAACATGTCAAACGATGTTTATATTCAATCCTCAGGTTGTTTTTGGCCTAAATGATCTATATATTTCAACAGGACAATAACATCGTCACTATAAAAGGTAAACAAGAAATGCACTCTCTCGGGATTGCGCATGAAAAAGCTCTGCGACACGGTAGGGCCCACTCATTCAGACTGGTGTTACTCCCTAATTTAAAAGAATACAAGCCTGAAACGATTTCTAACGACTGTTGACATCTAGTGGAAGGCATTGGATCTGCAAGTTGAGTCCCAAATCAATGGATACTGTAATGGCATTGAATAGAAAACTACAAAATCCCCCCCAAAATACTTCCTGAATGGATTTTTCTCAGGTTTTCGCCTGCCAAATCAGTTCTGTTTTACTCACAGACACGATATTAACAGTTTTGGATATTTTAGAGTATTTTCTATCCAAATCTACCAAATCTACCAGTTATATGCATATCATATCATATCATCCAAAATTCTGAATGCTGCCCCCTACCCTAGAGAGGTTAAGAAATGTACTGAAAACCCCAGTGTAAACCTTGTACACAAAATGTTTGAAACGTCTTTTAAGATACAGAAGAACGGGGAAAGAATGGGGAAATAAACACTCACTTAATAGGGTTGAATGACCTCCGACCTCTATTCTGACTTTCTGGTGAGGCCTAATCACCCTCACCAGAAAGGCTAGAGACATTGGGTGAGATTTAAATGTAAGATGTAAACACTGATAATTAGGTAGAAGATTATAAATTAAATCAGATTGGTCACATACACGTTTTATCAATAGTCCTATGTGTGATTCAGACCATGAGGAGGAGAGAGAGAGAGAGAGAGAGAGAGAGAGAGAGAGAGAGAGAGAGAGAGAGAGAGTGCTGCCCCTGAGTGAGGGAAACCTGTCTCCAGTCCATATTACTATATCTTGAATTACCTTATGGGATACAATTATTTCCTTATGGAGTTATCAAGGTATGTCATTTGATTGTATTTGTTTTTCTGATTTGTTTATTTTTTACTTAACCGGCAGTGTTGTTGTTGTTTTGGACGAATAAAACACGATGTGAGTCATGTGTCAAAAGGGAAGAAGTGTATTGTGGTTGTTGTTCTTGGTTGTTGTTTGAATTGTGGTTTTTGTTTTGTTTGTTGTATGATGTTTTGTTTGTTTTGTTTTTGTCTTGCTTAAAAAAAAATCTCTCCAGATTGGTTCTGCTATATGGTCGGGATTTCTCCCTAAGGGTTAGCCCTCTACCAAATCTGACCCTGTAACTCTGCAGTGAGGTCGTCAATGTTATAGGGGAGTATAAGCCAATTTGATAAAATGGTTTTAACAGTGTGTTGTTATTCTATTTGACATTTGTCTTAGACATTTCTATTAAGAATATTGGTGGTAATAATTTGTCATACAGTAAATAGTCTGGTTTCAGGCTTTTAATTTTGAAAAACAACGTTTTAAAGCCATTTGAACAAATATAACAATTTTAACAATAGTTATCACAGCGTAATACAAGGAGGGAAAGTGAGGGAAAATGTTGCTGTCTGAAGAGGTAGCATTTAATTGTACACAGCATCTCCTCTCACTCTATCTTGGTTCGTGCAGGTGACTGTGACCTCCTCCTCAGACCAATTGACAGTACGCCCAGAACATTGTTCTGGGAACCAAAATGAGTATCTCAATTTCAAGGTCCCAGATTTGAGAGAAGAAACCTTGTTAGTTATCAGTCAGTCAGTCACTTGCAGGAACCAACGTTGATGATGAATAATGAATCATGTAAATCATGCTTATATGAATTATTTGGATAGCCGTATATTAGAGAACTAACGGGACTGCCCCGGCAGAGCCCCTGACTGATGTGTACTATGTTGCATGAAGTTTGTTGGAACCTCTCCAGCTTGCTGATAATAAAGAATGATTCATTTAAGTTTGACTTTGAGTCCCTGGTGGTAATTTCCATGACAACGCAAATAATTGTATGTTGTCACATCAGCACAGCAACGGTTGTAATGGATACCCTGTTTGGTTTGTGCAAGTGCGATTGATAGGTGACACCGGCATGTTTGTGTGTCCGTGTGTTTGTGTTTGTGTGTCTGTGTGTGTGGCAAGGGCTCAGCATGCTTTGTGTGTGTCCACTACAGATGAGGATGAGTGTGTGTATTTGTGCATCTGTGTGTGTGGAAGCGCGCGCGTGTGTGTGTGTGTGTGTGTGTGTGTGTGTGTGTGTGTGTCTGTGTGTGTGTGTGTGATGCGAGGATCTCAGTTTAGCTTGTGTGTGTGTGTGTGTGTGTGTGTGTGTCCACTACAGATGAGGATGAATGTGTGTGGGTTCCTTCGGTGCGCAGCCCTCTGGGCATGTGCACAAACACACCTGGTCGATACACCTGTCTGTCAGGGCTTAGTAACAACCGAACAACACTGCGCCCGGCACAAATGAGACGGCTGAGGCCATGCTAGCCCTGACCCCTGAACCTGCCTGACCTCTGACCCCCGACCTCTAACCCCATGACCCCTATCTTTTGGCCACATTCCAATCCAGACGTCTGCCTGAACTCACAGCTGTACCCATCACGTGATATAGCAGCAATCTGATGCCTGACTGAGCTGTCAGTCCAGAACAGACTGTGGGAGGAGCACAGTACTACATAGAGCCATGACTACATGGAACTCTATTCCACATCAAGTAACTCACGCCAACAGTACAGTTTGATTAAACAAGAAATACACCTTAAGGAACAGCGGGGACTGTGAAGCAACACAAACATAGACAAGTGCATATAAACACAAGATAACATACACAGTATACACTCATGTACATTGACGTCATTTCCGGTCACGACTTGCAGACTTGTTTTTGAGTTGCTGTGCGTTTTGTTGCCAACCTGTTTTGCTACCTGACAAATTTACGGTTTTTACTTTTCAATTACCGTTTATATTTTTGTTTTTTCCTACTCAACTTTTTCACTCCGGACGCTTTATCTGGACACGGTTCGTCAGGACCTCCAACAGCCGAAGCTAAGTAGTAACATTAACATGATGCCTTCTAATTGCAGTCGCTGTACTCGCCTTACGGCGAGGATAGCTGTGCTACAAGCCCAGCTTCAGACGCAATCGCTAGGCAAGGGTAATTTCAGTGTAGGAAAGGATGAAACAGCGTCTGTGCCACCAGTAAGTACAGATAGTAGTATAAATCCCCTGGCACAGTCCCCGCAGCCGGACAACTTTCTCACGGTTTCTGGAAGGAAATGCTGTAGGAACGCTCAACCGGTGTCGCTCATTCAGCCGACAGAAACTTTCAACCGGTTTTCCCCATTAAGCAGCGGGTCGGAGTCAGAGGCCGAGTCTTCTCTGGTCTCTACTCCTCCCGTTACGGGGTCTGAGACGCCGAAGCTTCCCACCATTAGCTCTGACAAATTGAAAACTCTAGTCATTGGCGACTCCATTACCCGCAGTATTAGACTTGAGAATCATCCAGCGATCATACACTGTTTACCGGGGGGCAGGGCTACCGACGTTAAGGCTAATCTGAAGATGGTGCTGGCTAAAGCTAAAACTGGCGAGTGTAGAGAGTATAGAGATGTTGTTATCCACGTCGGCACCAACGATGTTAGGATGAAACAGTCAGAGATCACCAAGCGCAACATAGCTTCTGCGTGTAAATCAGCTAGAAAGATGTGTCGGCATCGAGTAATTGTCTCTGGCCCCCTCCCAGTTAGGGGGAGTGATGAGCTCTACAGCAGAGTCTCACAACTCAATCGCTGGTTGAAAACTGTTTTCTGCCCCTCCCAAAAGATAGAATTTGTAGATAATTGGCCCTCTTTCTGGGACTCACCCACAAACAGGACCAAGCCTGACCTGCTGAGGAGTGACGGACTCCATCCTAGCTGGAGGGGTGCTCTCATTTTATCTACCAACATAGACAGGGCTCTAACTCCTCTAGCTCCACAATGAAATAGGGTGCAGGCCAGGCAGCAGGCTGTTAGCCAGCCTGCCAGCATAGTGGAGTCTGCCACTAGCACAGTCAGTGTAGTCAGCTCAGCTATCACCATTGAGACCGTGTCTGTGCCTCGACCTAGGTTGGGCAAAACTAAACATGGCGGTGTTCGCTTTAGCAATCTCACTAGGATAAAGACCACCTCCATTCCTGTCATTATTGAAAGAGATCATGATACCTCACATCTCAAAATAGGGCTACTTAATGTTAGATCCCTTACTTCAAAGGCAATTATAGTCAATGAACTAATCACTGATCATAATCTTGATGTGATTGGCCTGACTGAAACATGGCTTAAGCCTGATGAATTTACTGTGTTAAATGTGGCCTCACCTCCTGGCTACACTAGTGACCATATCCCCCGTGCATCCCGCAAAGGCGGAGGTGTTGCTAACATTTACGATAGCAAATTTCAATTTACAAAAAAAAAAAAAAAAAAAAAAAAAAAAAAAAATGACGTTTTCGTCTTTTGAGCTTCTAGTCATGAAATCTATGCAGCCTACTCAATCACTTTTTATAGCTACTGTTTACAGGCCTCCTGGGCCATATACAGCGTTCCTCACTGAGTTCCCTGAATTCCTATCGGACCTTGTAGTCATAGCGGATAATATTCTAATCTTTGGTGACTTTAATATTCACATGGAAAAGTCCACAGACCCACTCCAAAAGGCTTTCGGAGCCATCATCGACTCAGTGGGTTTTGTCCAACATGTCTCTGGACCCACTCACTGTCACAGTCATACGCTGGACCTAGTTTTGTCCCATGGAATAAATGTTGTGGATCTTAATGTTTTTCCTCATAATCCTGGACTATCGGACCACCATTTTATTACGTTTGCAATTGCAACAAATAATCTGCTCAGACCCCAACCAAGGATCATCAAAAGTCGTGCTATAAATTCACAGACAACACAAAGATTCCTTGATGTCCTTCCAGATTCCCTCTGTCTACCCAAGGACGCCAGAGGACAAAAATCAGTTAACCACCTAACTGAGGAACTCAACTTAACCTTGCGCAATACCCTAGATGCAGTTGCACCCCTAAAAACTAAAAACATTTCTCATAAGAAACTAGCTCCCTGGTACACAGAAAATACCCGAGCTCTGAAGCAAGCTTCCAGAAAATTGGAACGGAAATGGCGACACACCAAACTGGAAGTCTTCCGACTAGCTTGGAAAGACAGTACTGTGCAGTACCGAAGAGCCCTTACTGCTGCTCGATCATCCTATTTTTCTAACTTAATTGAGGAAAATAAGAACAATCCGAAATTCCTTTTTGATACTGTCGCAAAGCTAACTAAAAAGCAGCATTCCCCAAGAGAGGATGACTTTCACTTTAGCAGTGATAAATTCATGAACTTCTTTGAGGAAAAGATTATGATTATTAGAAAGCAAATTACGGACTCTTCCTTAAATCTGCGTATTCCTTCAAAGCTCAGTTGTCCTGAGTCTGCACAACTCTGCCAGGACCTAGGATCAAGAGAGACACTCAAGTGTTTTAGTACTATATCTCTTGACACAATGATGAAAATAATCATGGCCTCTAAACCTTCAAGCTGCATACTGGACCCTATTCCAACTAAACTACTGAAAGAGCTGCTTCCTGTGCTTGGCCCTCCTATGTTGAACATAATAAACGGCTCTCTATCCACCGGATGTGTACCAAACTCACTAAAAGTGGCAGTAATAAAGCCTCTCTTGAAAAAGCCAAACCTTGACCCAGAAAATATAAAAAACTATCGGCCTATATCGAATCTTCCATTCCTCTCAAAAATTTTAGAAAAGGCTGTTGCGCAACAACTCACTGCCTTCCTGAAGACAAACAATGTATACGAAATGCTTCAGTCTGGTTTTAGACCCCATCATAGCACTGAGACGGCACTTGTGAAGGTGGTAAATGACATTTTAATGGCATCGGACCGAGGCTCTGCATCTGTCCTCGTGCTCCTAGACCTTAGTGCTGCTTTTGATACCATCGATCACCACATTCTTTTGGAGAGATTGGAAACCCAAATTGGTCTACACGGACAAGTTCTGGCCTGGTTTAGATCTTATCTGTCGGAAAGATATCAGTTTGTCTCTGTGAATGGTCTGTCCTCTGACAAATCAACTGTAAATTTCGGTGTTCCTCAAGGTTCCGTTTTAGGACCACTATTGTTTTCACTATATATTTTACCTCTTGGGGATGTTATTCGAAAACATAATGTTAACTTTCACTGCTATGCGGATGACACACAGCTGTACATTTCAATTAAACATGGTGAAGCCCCAAAATTGCCCTTGCTAGAAGAATGTGTTTCAGACATAAGGAAGTGGATGGCTGCAAACTTTCTACTTTTAAACTCGGACAAAACAGAGATGCTTGTTCTAGGTCCCAAGAAACAAAGAGATCTTCTGTTGAATCTGACAATTAATCTTAATGGTTGTACAGTCGTCTCAAATAAAACTGTGAAGGACCTCGGCGTTACTCTGGACCCTGATCTCTCTTTTGAAGAACATATCAAGACCATTTCAAGGACAGCTTTTTTCCATCTACGTAACATTGCAAAAATCAGGAACTTTCTGTCCAAAAATGATGCAGAAAAATTAATCCATGCTTTTGTCACTTCCAGGTTAGACTACTGCAATGCTCTACTCTCCGGCTACCCGGATAAAGCACTAAATAAACTTCAGTTAGTGCTAAATACGGCTGCTAGAATCCTGACTAGAACCAAAAAAATTGATCATATTACTCCAGTGCTAGCCTCTCTACACTGGCTTCCTGTCAAAGCAAGGGCTGATTTCAAGGTTTTACTGCTAACCTACAAAGCATTACATGGGCTTGCTCCTATCTATCTCTGTGATTTGGTCCTGCCGTACATACCTACACGTACGCTACGGTCACAAGACGCAGGCCTCCTAATTGTCCCTAGAATTTTTAAGCAAACAGCTGGAGGCAGGGCTTTCTCCTATAGAGCTCCATTTTTATGGAACGGTCTGCCTACCCATGTCAGAGACGCAAACTCGGTCTCAACCTTTAAGTCTCTACTGAAGACTCATCTCTTCAGTGGGTCATATGATTGAGTGTAGTCTGGCCCAGGAGTGGGAGGGTGAACGGAAAGGCTCTGGAGCAACGAACCACCCTTGCTGTCTCTGCCTGGCCGGTTCCCCTCTTTCCACTGGGATTCTCTGCCTCTAACCCTATTACAGGGGCTGAGTCACTGGCTTTACTGGGGCTCTCTCATGCCGTCCCTGGAGGGGGTGCGTCACCTGAGTGGGTTGAGTCACTGATGTGGTCATCCTGTCTGGGTTGGCGCCCCCCCCCCCCCTTAAGTTGTGCCGTGGCGGAGGTCTTTGTGGGCTATACTCAGCCTTGTCTCAGGATGGTATGTTGGTGGTTGAAGATATCCCTCTAGTGGTGTGGGGGCTGTGCTTTGGCAAAGTGGGTGGGGTTATATCCTTCCTGTTTGGCCCTGTCCGGGGGTGTCCTCGGAGTGGGCCACAGTGTCTCCTGACCCCTCCTGTCTCAGCCTCCAGTATTTATGCTGCAGTAGTTTATGTGTCGGGGGGCTAGGGTCAGTTTGTTATATCTGGAGTACTTCTCCTGTCCTATTCGGTGTCCTGTGTGAATCTAAGTGTGCGTTCTCTAATTCTCTCCTTCTCTCTTTCTCTCTCTCGGAGGACCTGAGCCCTAGGACCATGCCCCAGGACTACCTGACATGATGACTCCTTGCTGTCCCCAGTCCACCTGGCTGTGCTGCTGCTCCAGTTTCAACTGTTCTGCCTTATTATTATTCAACCATGCTGATCATTTATGAACATTTGAACATCTTGGCCATGTTCTGTTATAATCTCCACCCGGCACAGCCAGAAGAGGACTGGCCATCCCACATATGCTCTCTCTAATTCTCTCTTTCTTTCTCTCTCTCGGAGGACCTGAGCCCTAGGACCATGCCCCAGGAATACCTGACATGATGACTCTTTGCTGTCCCCAGTCCACCTGACTGTGCTGCTGCTCCAGTTTCAACTATTCTGCCTTATTATTATTCGACCATGCTGGTCATTTATGAACATTTGAACATCTTGACCATGTTTTGTTATAATCTCCACCCGGCACAGCCAGAAGAGGACTGGCCACCCCACATAGCCTGGTTCCTCTCTAGGTTTCTTCCTAGGTTTTGGCCTTTCTAGGGAGTTTTTCCTAGCCACCGTGCTTCTTCACCTGCATTGCTTGCTGTTTGGGGTTTTAGGCTGGGTTTCTGTACAGCACTTTGAGATATCAGCTGATGTACGAAGGGCTATATAAAATAAATTTGATTGATTGATTGATTGATGTACACATGGGTTTTGTGTTGTAGATAAGTGGTAGAAGAGTAGAGGCCTGAGGGCACACACTTATTATGTTGTGAAATCTGTTATCAATGTGTTGTAATGTTTTTAAAACTGCCTTCATTTTGCTGGAAGAGGAAGAGTAGCTGCTGCCTTGACAGGAACTAATGGGGATCCAGAATAAATACAACTACAGCTACGTAGCACACAGCCATTGGTTGAAGCAATGCAACGACTGCATTGTAGTCGGACTGGAACGTGACCCCGTACCCTAAACCAGTTTGAACTATGACCCCAACACATCGTCTTGCATGAGGCAGAACTAAGACTCGGGTGCGTCCCAATAATCCCTCCTCTCTCGTGAAGTGTACACTTGTTCACTTTCCTTCACTGATCTCACACTAGCATGCCTCCACCAATCCAATGCTTTTAGTTTTGAAGTAGTGAATGAGTGTACACCTCAGAGGAAAGGAGGGAGCAGTGTCCTCATGAGTGGAATGTTTCTTAATGTTTTTTATAATTTTTAATGTAAAAAATCCAGTGTTTCTATTTTAAACGTTTTTTGTTATATTACACTCTAATGTGATATAAAGTGTAATATTGGAATTAAACTCAAAATTGTAATTGTAATTCTAATTGTAATTCTATATCTGACATGGTACATGTGTCTTATATTTAGACAGTCAAACAGCGATGGATCTCTCAGAGAAAACGATGCAGAGGAAATATATGACATTTTAAGTGAGGCCCTCCGGACCAGGTTGAAGATCAAATGTGGCCCACTTGGCAAAATGAGTGTGACCCCCCTGATCTAGACTGTTAGAGAGGTCACTACCCTTACTGATCTCAATGCTACTTCCTCAAACAGAGGTTACTGTTGTGCCACTGCAAACCGCCTCATAAGGACAGGTCTAGGTTCAGTTTGACTGTGTAAGCCTGGATAATGATGATCAGTAAGGGACTATGTAAACTGATCTGAGTGTGGTGCTTATATTACAGTAGGGACTTTCCTCTGTTGCTGTAGATACCGTTATTCCACCGGCAGCTTCCTCTTTGTAGTGCTGAGGCCCAAATGACACCCTATTACCTGTATAGTGCACTACATTAGACCAGGGCAAATAGTGCACTGTGTAATAGGTTGTCATTTGGGATGCATGCTAGGATGGTTACCATGGTAACATTTTTAGCACTGGTGTGCTATGGGTTTCTGGGTGTTTTAATCTCCACCTCAACTTCCTCTCTGTCAACATGTCTTCATTTGTAACTTAGTTAGTTGGTATCTGACGGTAAACCATGTCAACAACTTGTATCTACTGTGTACATGATAAGGATGTGACAGTTTTCATTTGTGTGTTGTGTTGGTGTGGTGTGTTGTGGTGTGTTGTGGTGTGTTGTGGTGTGTTGTGGTGTGTAGTGTTGTTGTATCGTGGTGTGTTGTGGTGTGTTGTGTTGTGTGGTGTGTAGTGTTGTTGTATCGTGGTGTGTTGTGGTGTGTTGTGTTGTGTGTTGTGGTGTGTAGTGTTGTTGTGTTGTGGTGTGTAGTGTTGTTGTGTTGCGGTGTGTAGTGTTGTTGTGTTGCGGTGTGTTGTGGTGTGTTGTGGTGTGTTGTGTTGTGTGGTGTGTAGTGTTGTTGTATCGTGGTGTGTTGTGGTGTGTTGTGTTGTGTGTTGTGGTGTGTAGTGTTGTTGTGTTGTGGTGTGTAGTGTTGTTGTGTTGCGGTGTGTAGTGTTGTTGTGTTGCGGTGTGTTGTGGTGTGTTGTGGTGTGTTGTGTTGTGTGGTGTGTAGTGTTGTTGTATCGTGGTGTGTTGTGGTGTGTTGTGTTGTGTGTTGTAGTGTGTAGTGTTGTTGTGTTGCGGTGTGTAGTGTTGTTGTGTTGCGGTGTGTAGTGTTGTTGTGTTGTGGTGTGTAGTGTTGTTGTGTTGCGGTGTGTAGTGTTGTTGTGTTGCGGTGTGTAGTGTTGTTGTGTTGTGGTGTGTAGTGTTGTTGTGTTAAGGTGTGTAGTGTTGTTGTGTTGTGGTGTGTAGTGTTGTTGTGTTGTGGTGTGTAGTGTTTTTGTGTTGGTGTGTAGTGTTGTTGTATCATGGTGTGTAGTGTTGTTATATCGTGGTGTGTAGTGTTGTTGTATCATGGTGTGTAGTGTTGTTATATCGTGGTGTGTAGTGTTGTTATATCGTGGTGTGTAGTGTTGTTATATCGTGGTGTGTAGTGTTGTTGTATCATGGTGTGTAGTGTTGTTATATCGTGTTGTGTTGCGGTGTGTTGCAGTGTGGTGTGGTGTGTGTTGTGTTGCGGTGTGTAGTGTTGTTGTGTTGTGGTGTGTTGAGTTGTTGTGTTGCGGTGTGTAGTGTTGTTGTGTTGTGGTGTGTAGTGTTGTTGTGTTAAGGTGTGTAGTGTTGTTGTGTTGCGGTGTGTAGTGTTGTTGTGTTGTGGTGTGTAGTGTTGTTGTGTTGGTGTGTAGTGTTGTTGTGTTGTGGTGTGTAGTGTTGTTGTGTTGGTGTGTAGTGTTGTTGTATCATGGTGTGTAGTGTTGTTATATCGTGGTGTGTAGTGTTGTTGTATCATGGTGTTTAGTGTTGTTATATCGTGGTGTGTAGTGTTGTTGTATCATGGTGTGTAGTGTTGTTATATCGTGGTGTGTAGTGTTGTTGTATCATGGTGTGTAGTGTTGTTATATCGTGGTGTGTAGTGTTGTTGTATCATGGTGTGTAGTGTTGTTATATCATGGTGTGTAGTGTTGTTGTATCGTGGTGTGTAGTGTTGTTGTATCATGGTGTGTAGTGTTGTCATATCGTGGTGTGTAGTGTTGTTATATCGTGGTGTGTAGTGTTGTTGTATCATGGTGTGTAGTGTTGTTATATCGTGGTGTGTAGTGTTGTTGTATCATGGTGTGTAGTGTTGTTATATCGTGGTGTGTAGTGTTGTTGTATCATGGTGTGTAGTGTTGTTATATCGTGGTGTGTAGTGTTGTTATATCGTGGTGTGTAGTGTTGTTGTATCATGGTGTGTAGTGTTGTTGTATCGTGGTGTGTAGTGTTGTTGTATCATGGTGTGTAGTGTTGTTATATCGTGGTGTGTAGTGTTGTTATATCGTGGTGTGTAGTGTTGTTGTATCATGGTGTGTAGTGTTGTTATATCGTGGTGTGTAGTGTTGTTGTATCATGGTGTGTAGTGTTGTTATATCGTGGTGTGTAGTGTTGTTGTATCATGGTGTGTAGTGTTGTTATATCGTGGTGTGTAGTGTTGTTATATCGTGGTGTGTAGTGTTGTTATATCGTGGTGTGTAGTGTTTTTGTATCATGGTGTGTAGTGTTGTTATATCGTGGTGTGTAGTGTTGTTATATCGTGGTGTGTAGTGTTGTTGTATCGTGGTGTGTAGTGTTGTTGTATTGCGGTGTGTTGTGTTTGTATTTATTAAGGATCCCCATTAGTTCCAGCCAAGGCAGCAAATCAAATCAAATCAATCAAATCCAATTTTATTTGTCACATACACATGGTTAGCAGATGTTAATGCGAGTGTAGCGAAATGCTTGTGCTTCTAGTTCCGACAATGCAGTAATAACAAGTAATCTAACTAACAATTCCAAAACTACTGTCTTGTACACAGTGTAAGGGTATAAAGAATATGTACATAAGGATATATGAATGAGTGATGGTACAGAGCAGCATAGGCAAGATACAGTAGATGGTATCGAGTACAGTATATACATATGAGATGAGTATGTAAACAAAGTGGCATAGTTAAAATGGCTAGTGATACATGTATTACATAAGGATACAGTCGATGATATAGAGTACAGTATATACGTATGCATATGAGATGAATAATGTAGGGTAAGTAACATTATATAAGGTAGCATTGTTTAAAGTGGCTAGTGATATATTTACATCATTTCCCATCAATTCCCATTATTAAAGTGGCTGGAGTTGAGTCAGTGTCAGTGTGTTGGCAGCAGCCACTCAATGTTAGTGGTGGCTGTTTAACGGTCTGATGGCCTTGAGATAGAAGCTGTTTTTCAGTCTCTCGGTCCCAGCTTTGATGCACCTGTACTGACCTCGCCTTCTGGATGATAGCGGGGTGAACAGGCAGTGGCTCGGGTGGTTGATGTCCTTGATGATCTTTTTGGCCTTCCTGTGACATCGGGTGGTGTAGGTGTCCTGTAGGGCAGGTAGTTTGCCCCCGGTGATGCGTTGTGCAGACCTCACTACCCTCTGGAGAGCCTTACGGTTGAGGGCGGAGCAGTTGCCGTACCAGGCGGTGATACAGCCCGCCAGGATGCTCTCGATTGTGCATCTGTAGAAGTTTGTGAGTGCTTTTGGTGACAAGCCGAATTTCTTCAGCCTCCTGAGTTTGAAGATGCGCTGCTGCGCCTTCTTCACAATGCTGTCTGTGTGAGTGGACCAATTCAGTTTGTCTGTGATGTGTATGCCGAGGAACTTAAAACTTGCTACCCTCTCCACTACTGTTCCATCGATGTGGATAGGGGGGTGTTCCCTCTGCTGTTTCCTGAAGTCCACAATCATCTCCGTAGTTTTGTTGACGTTGAGTGTGAGGTTATTTTCCTGACACCACACTCCGAGGGCCCTCACCTCCTCCCTGTAGGCCGTCTCGTCGTTGTTGGTAATCAAGCCTACCACTGTTGTGTCGTCCGCAAACTTGATGATTGAGTTGGAGGCGTGCGTGGCCACGCAGTCGTGGGTAAACAGGGAGTACAGGAGAGGGCTCAGAACGCACCCTTGTGGGGCCCCAGTGTTGAGGATCAGCGGGGAGGAGATGTTGTTGCCTACCCTCACCACCTGGGGGCGGCCCGTCAGGAAGTGCAGTACCCAGTTGCACAGGGCGGGGTCGAGACCCAGGGTCTCGAGCTTGATGACGAGCTTGGAGGGTACTATGGTGTTGAATGCCGAGCTGTAGTCGATGAACAGCATTCTCACATAGGTATTCCTCTTGTCCAGATGGGTTAGGGCAGTGTGCAGTGTGGTTGAGATTGCATCGTCTGTGGACCTATTTGGGCGGTAAGCAAATTGGAGTGGGTCTAGGGTGTCAGGTAGGGTGGAGGTGATATGGTCCTTGACTAGTCTCTCAAAGCACTTCATGGGGCGGTAGTCGTTTAGCTCAGTTACCTTAGCTTTCTTGGGAACAGGAACAATGGTGGCCCTCTTGAAGCATGTGGGAACAGCAGACTGGTATAGGGATTGATTGAATATGTCCGTAAACACACCGGCCAGCTGGTCTGCGCATGCTCTGAGGGCACGGCTGGGGATGCCTTCTGGGCCTGCAGCCTTGCGAGGGTTAACACGTTTAAATGTGTTTAAATGTCTTACTCACCTCGGCTGCAGTGAAGCTCAAAGCGGGCAAAAAAGTTATTTAGTCTGCCTGGGAGCAGGACATCCTGGTCCGTGACTGGGCTGGATTTCTTCCTGTAGTCCGTGATTGACTGTAGACCCTGCCACATGCCTCTTGTGTCTGAGCCGTTGAATTGAGATTCTACTTTGTCTCTGTACTGACGCTTAGCTTGTTTGATAGCCTTGCGGAGGGAATAGCTGCACTGTTTGTATTCGGTCATGTTATCAGACACCTTGCCCTGATTAAAAGCAGTGGTTCGCGATTTCAGTTTCACGCGAATGCTGCCATCAATCCACGGTTTCTGGTTAGGGAATGTTTTAATCGTTGCTATGGGAACGACATCTTCAACGCATGTTCTAATGAACTCGCACACCGAATCAGCGTATTCGTCAATGTTGTTGTCTGACGCAATACGAAACATGTTCCAGTCCACGTGATGGAAGCAGTCTTGGAGTGTGGAGTCAGCTTGGTCGGACCAGCGTTGGACAGACCTCAGCGTGGGAGCCTCTTGTTTTAGTTACTGTCTGTAGGCAGGGATCAACAAAATGGAGTCGTGGTCAGCTTTTCCGAAAGGAGGGCGGGGCAGGGCCTTATATGCGTCGCGGAAGTTAGAGTAACAATGATCCAAGGTCTTTCCACCCCTGGTTGCGCAATCGATATGCTGATAAAATTTAGGGAGTCTTGTTTTCAGATTAGCCTTGTTAAAATCCCCAGCTACAATGAATCCAGCCTCCGGATAAATGGTTTCCAGTTTGCAAAGAGTCAAATAAAGTTCATTCAGAGCCATCGATGTGTCTGCTTGGGGGGGGATATATACGGCTGTGATTATAATCGAAGAGAATTCTCTTGGTAGATAATGCGGTCTACATTTGATTGTGAGGAATTCTAAATCAGGTGAAAAGAAGGATTTGAGTTCCTGTATGTTTCTTTCATCACACCATGTCACGTTAGCCATAAGGCATACGCCCCCGCCCCTCTTCTTACCCGAAAGATGTTTGTTTCTGTCTGCGCGATGCGTGGAGAAACCCGTTGGCTGCACCGCCTCGGATAGCAGCTACTCTTCGGATAGCAGCTACTCTTCCTGGGGTCCAGCAACATTAAAGCAGTTTAAAACATTACAAAACATTCACAACAGATTTCACAACACACCAAGTGTGTGTCCTCAGACCCCTACTCCACTACCACATGTCTACAACACACTAAGTGTGTGTCCTCAGATCCCTACTCCACTACCACATGTCTACAACACACTAAGTGTGTGTCCTCAGACCCCTACTCCACTACCACATGTCTACAACACACTAAGTGACTTGTTGACAGTGTTATTAAGAAGGTAGAAACTAGGCCTGTAGGACCTGCCTTGTTGACAGTGCTGTTAAGAAGGTAGAAACTAGGGCCTGTAGGACCTGCCTTGTTAACAGTGTTGTTAAGAAGGTAGAAACTAGGGCCTGTAAAACCTGCCTTGTTTACAGTGCTGTTAAGAAGGTAGAAACTAGGGCCTGTAGGACCTGCCTTGTTGACAGTGCTGTTAAGAAGGTAGAAACTAGGGCCTGTAAAACCTGCCTTGTTGACAGTGTTGTTAAGAAGGTAGAAACTAGGGCCTGTAGGACCTGCCTTGTTGACAGTGTTGTTAAGAAGGTAGAAACTAGGGCCTCTAAAAACTGCCTTGTTGAAAGTGTTATTAAGAAGGTAGAAACTAGGGCCTGTAGGACCTGCCTTGTTGACAGTGTTGTTAAGAAGGTAGAAACTAGGGCCTGTAGGACCTGCCTTGTTGACAGTGTTGTTAAGAAGGTAGAAACTAGGGCCTCTAGGACCTGCCTTGTTGACAGTGTTGTTAAGAAGATAGAAACTAGGGACTCTAGGACCTGCCTTGTTGACAGTGTTGTTAAGAAGGTAGAAACTAGGGCCTGTAGGACCTGCCTTGTTGACAGTGTTGTTAAGAAGGTAGAAACTAGGGCCTCTAGGACCTGCCTTGTTGACAGTGTTGTTAAGAAGATAGAAACTAGGGACTCTAGGACCTGCCTTGTTGACAGTGTTGTTAAGAAGGTAGAACCTAGGGCCTCTAGGACCTGCCTTGTTGACAGTGTTGTTAAGAAGGTAGAAACTAGGGCCTGTAGGACCTGCCTTGTTGACAGTGCTGTTAAGAAGGTAGAAACTAGGGCCTGTAGGACCTGCATTGTTGACAGTGCTGTTAAGAAGGTAGAGCAACACTTTATTATGGACAGACTTCTCCCCATCTTAGCTACTGTTGTATCAATATGTTCTGACCATGACAGTTTACGATCCAGAGTTACTCCATGCAGTTTAGTCACCTTCACTTGCATAATTTCAACATCATGTATTTGAAGATTTATTTGAAGTTTAGGGTTTGGTGAATGATTTGTCCCAAATATAATGCTTTTAGTGTTTGAAATATTTAGGACTAAATGATTCCTTGCCACCCATTTTGAAAGTCACTGCAGCTCTTTGTTAAGTGTTGCAGTCATTTCAGGCTCTGTAGTAGCTGAAAAATATAGTATTGTGTCATCCTCATGCATAGACACACTGGCTTCACTCAACAGTATGTCAACTGCTCGGCCTCCGACCACAAGGCACTACAGAGTGTTGTAATGGCCTTCTACCTGGGAAGGAGAGGTTGGACCAAAACGCAGCGTGGTTCTAGTTCATGTTTTTAATAAGAAAACTCAACATGAACATAATACAAAACAATAAACGTGTCAAAACCGAAACTAACTGGTGCAGAAAACACTAAGACAGGAAACACAAAATAACTATGGTCAGAACGTGACAAATGTAGTGCGTACGGCCCAGTACATCACTGTTACCAGGCTTCCTGCCATCCAGGACCTCTATACCAGGCAGTGTCAGAGGAAGGCCCAGTACATCACTGTTACCAGGCTTCCTGCCATCCAGGACCTCTATACCAGGCAGTGTCAGAGGAAGGCCCAGTACATCACTGTTACCAGGCTTCCTGCCATCCAGGACCTCTATACCAGGCGGTGTCAGAGGAAGGCCCAGTACATCACTGTTACCAGGCTTCCTGCCATCCAGGACCTCTATACCAGGCGGTGTCAGAGGAAGACCCAGTACATCACTGTTACCAGGCTTCCTGCCATCCAGGACATCTATACCAGGCGGTGTCAGAGGAAGGTCCTAAAAATTGTGAAAGACTCCAGCCACCCTAGTCGTCGACTGTTCTCTCTGCTACGGTACCAGAGCACCAAGTCTAGGTCCAAGAGGCTTCTAAACAGCTTCTACCCCCAAGCCGTAAGACTCCTGAACATCTAATCATATGGCTGCCCAGACTATTTGCATTGCCCCCCTCCTCCTTTAAACTGCAGCTACTCTATTTTATTATCTATGCATAGTCACTTTAATAACGCTACCTACCTCAATTACCTAGACTAACCGGCTGTCCCTGAAAAGAGACTCTGTACCGGTACCCCTGTGTATAGCCTCGCTATTGTTACTGCTACTCTTCAATTATTTATTACTTTTATTTCTTATTCATAATTTTTTAAGTATTGTTTTATAAAAAAAATGTAAACAGCATTGTTGGTTAGGGCCTGTAAGTCAGCATTTCACTGTATTGTGTGGCAAATAACATCAATTTGATGTCATTAGTAAACATTTTAAAAAGTAAGGGGCCTAGAATTCCTTTAAAAAGTAAGGGGCCTAGAATTCCTTTAAAAAGTAAGGGGCCTAGAATTCCTTTAAAAAGTAATGGGCCTAGAATTCCTTTAAAAAGTCAGGGGCCTAGAATTCCTTTAAAAAGTAAGGGGCCTAGAATTCCTTTAAAAAGTAAGGGGCCTAGAATTCCTTTAAAAAGTAAGGGGCCTAGAATTCCTTTAAAAAGTAATGGGCCTAGAATTCCTTTAAAAAGTCAGGGGCCTAGAATTCCTTTAAAAAGTAAGGGGCCTAGAATTCCTTTAAAAAGTAAGGGGCCTAGAATTCCTTTAAAAAGTAAGGGGCCTAGAATTCCTGATTCTACCTGGATTATGTGTCTCTGTGTTCTGTTGGAAAGGTAACTCTTTATCCACACTATAGCAGGGGGTGTAAAGCCACAACATATGTTTTTCCAACAGCAGACTATGATTGATAATGTAAAAAGCTGCACTGAAGTCTAACAAAACAGCCGCTACAATCTTTCTATCATCAATTTCTCTCAGCCAATGAGTAATTTGTGTAAGTGCTGTGCTTGTTGAATGTTCTTCCCTGTAAGTGCTGAAAGTCTGTTGTCAATTTGTTTACTGTACAAATGCATTGTATCTGGTCCAACACCATTTTTTCTAAAAGTTTACTAAGAGTTGGTAACAGGCTGATTGGTCTAAAAGATTACTAAGGGTTGGTAACAGGCTGATTGGTCTAAAAGTTTACTAAGGGTTGGTAGGTAACAGGCTGATTGGTCTAAAAGTTTACTAAGGGTTGGTAACAGGCTGATTGGTCTAAAAGTTTACTAAGGGTTGGTAACAGGCTGATTGGTCTAAAAGATTACTAAGGGTTGGTAACAGGCTGATTGGTCTAAAAGTTTACTAAGGGTTGGTAGGTAACAGGCTGATTGGTCTAAAAGTTTACTAAGGGTTGGTAACAGGCTGATTGGTCTAAAAGTTTACTAAGGGTTGGTAACAGGCTGATTGGTCTAAAAGTTTTCTAAGGGTTGGTAACAGGCTGATTGGTCTAAAAGTTTACTAAGGGTTGGTAACAGGCTGATTGGTCTAAAAGTTTACTAAGGGTTGGGAACAGGCTGATTGGTCTAAAAGTTTACTAAGGGTTGGTAACAGGCTGATTGGTCTAAAAGTTTACAAGGTTTGGTAACAGGCTGATTGGTCTAAAAGTTTACTAAGGGTTGGTAACAGGCTGATTGGTCTAAAAGTTTACCAAGGGTTGGTAACAGGCTGATTGGTCTAAAAGTTTACTAAGGGTTGGTAACAGGCTGATTGGCCTAAAAGTTTACTAAGGGTTGGTAACAGGCTGATTGGCCTAAACGTTTACTAAGGGTTGGTAACAGGCTGATTGTTCGGCCTTTTGAGCCAGTAAAGGGGACTTTACTATTCTTAAGTAGCAGAATGACTTTTGCTTCCCTCCAGGCCTGAGGCAACACACCTAGTAGACTTAACATGATGAATGAGAGGAAGATAAGAAGAAGAAGAGAGAAAAGGGGTGAAATGGTGAGAGAATGAGAGAGAGAGGGAGGATATATATAGAGAGAGAGGGAGGATAGAGAGAGAGAGAGAGAGAGAGAGGATATATATATATAGAGAGAGGGAGGATAGAGAGAGAGAGAGAGAGAGAGAGAGGAAGGATAGTGAGAGGGAGAGAGAGAGAGAGAGAGAGAGAGGAATGATAGAGAGAGAGATACAATACAACCCATATTTATGCTCATTTATTTTATCTTGTGTCCTTTACCATTTGTACATTGTTAAAACACTGTATATATATATAATATGACATTTGTAATGTCTTTATTGTTTTGAAACTTCTGTATGTGTAATGTTTACTGTTCATTTTTATTGTTTGTTTCACTTTATATATTCACTTTATCTATTATCTACCTCACTTGCTTTGGCAATGTTAACACGTTTCCCATGCCAATAAAGCCCTTGAATTGAGAATTGAGAATTGAGAGAGAGGAAGGATAGAGAGAGAGAGATAAGGTGAAAAACAGAGAGAGGGGAATGAGAGAAGAAGGTGAGGTGACACAGAAAAACTAGAACAAGGAGAGAGAGATAAGGGTGAAACAGAGAGAAAGGGGGAAGATTGTGAACAAGAGAGAGAAGAGGCGTTCTCTAACAGGAAGAGGTAGAGGAGAGGAGAGCTAAATAGTTGTTTTCTATCTCCGTGTGGCTCACACTGAGAGTTGTCTCACCAAAAGAGAGGGAATATTGTATTTATTTTTATTCTGTTAATGTTATCACCACTGATGATACAGAATAAAAACCTTGTTAAACTGGGGGTTTCTTCAATCTGAACTCAACAGGGCTAGTTTTATTAGGATCCTACTAGTTGTCATAATACCAGTCTGTCTCTGAGATGGGGTCCAGAACTCTTCTACTTGTTCTGGGTGAGTCTAACCTTGTATATCTTTGGAACTTGACCATCTTGTGTATGTGTGTGTGTGTGTGTGTGTGTGTGTGTGTGTGTGTGTGTGTGTGTGTGTGTGTGTGTGTGTGTGTGTGTGCGTGCGTGTGCGTGCGTGCGTGTGTGTGCGTGCGTGCGTGTGTGTGTGTGTGTATGTTGAAATGAAAAGCTGAAATGTCTTGAGTCAATAAGTACTCAACCCCTTTGTTATGTCAAACCTAAATAAGTTCAGAACTAAGAATGTGCTTAAACAAGTCACATAACAATTTGGAAGGACTCACTCTGTGTTCAGTGATATAGATACATGTTACATGGACTCACTGTGTTCAGTGATAGTGATATCTATACATGTTACATGGACTCTCTGTGTTCAGTGATAGTGATATCTATACATGTTACATGGACTCTCTGTATTCAGTGATAGTGATACCTATACATGTTACATGGACTCTCTGTGTTCAGTGATAGTGATACCTATACATGTTACATGGACTCTCTGTATTCAGTGATAGTGATATCTATACATGTTACATGGACTCACTGTGTTCAGTGATAGTGATATATATACATGTTACATGGACTCACTGTGTTCAGTGATAGTGATATCTATACATGTTACATGGACTCTCTGTGTTCAGTGATAGTGATATCTATACATGTTACATGGACTCTCTGTATTCAGTGATATATATACATGTTACATGGACTCACTGTGTTCAGTGATAGTGATATCTATACATGTTACATGGACTCTCTGTGTTCAGTGATATATATACATGTTACATGGACTCTCTGTATTCAGTGATAGTGATACCTATACATGTTACATGGACTCTCTGTGTTCAGTGATAGTGATACCTACACATGTTACATGGACTCTCTGTGTTCAGTGATATATATACATGTTACATGGACTCTCTGTGTTCAGTGATAGTGATACCTATACATGTTACATGGACTCTCTGTGTTCAGTGATAGTGATACCTATACATGTTACATGGACTCTCTGTGTTCAGTGATATATATACATGATACATGGACTCTCTGTATTCAGTGATAGTGATACCTATACATGTTACATGGACTCTCTGTGTTCAGTGATAGTGATACCTATACATGTTACATGGACTCTCTGTGTTCAGTGATATATATACATGTTACATGGACTCTCTGTATTCAGTGATAGTGATACCTATACATGTTACATGGACTCTCTGTGTTCAGTGATAGTGATACCTATACATGTTACATGGACTCTCTGTGTTCAGTGATATATATACATGTTACATGGACTCTCTGTGTTCAGTGATAGTGATATCTAAACATGTTACATGGACTCTCTGTATTCAGTGATAGTGATATCTATACATGTTACATGGACTCTCTGTGTTCAGTGATAGTGATACCTATACATGTTACATGGACTCTCTGTGTTCAGTGATATATATACATGTTACATGGACTCTCTGTGTTCAGTGATAGTGATACCTATACATGTTACATGGACTCTCTGTGTTCAGTGATATCTATACATGTTACATGGACTCTCTGTGTTCAGTGATAGTGATATCTAAACATGTTACATGGACTCTCTGTATTCAGTGATTGTGATATCTATACATGTTACATGGACTCTCTGTGTTCAGTGATAGTGATACCTATACATGTTACATGGACACTCTGTGTTCAGTGATAGTGATATCTATACATGTTACATGGACTCTCTGTGTTCAGTGATAGTGATATCTAAACATGTTACATGGACTCTCTGTATTCAGTGATATATATACATGTTACATGGACTCATTATGTGTTCAGTGATAAACATGAATTATCATGATGATGTGGCCGAGACACTTTTCTTCTTAGAAGTCCAATATCTTGACAACTTTACTGCTGAAATGCAAAACATAATGAAACAAAAACCAAAAGATTGTTTTTGCGTGATATTCCCCTTTACGTTTAGTAACCTAGTTATAATATCTCTGTCTTCTCTCCTATACTTCAGTTTAGTAACCTAGTTATAATATCTCTGTTTTCTCTCCTAAACTTCAGTTTAGTAACCTAGTTATAATATCTCTGTCTTCTCTACTATTCTTCAGTTTAGTAACCTAGCTATAATATCTCTGTCTTCTCTACTATTCTTCAGTTTAGTAACCTAGCTATAATATCTCTGTCTTCTCTACTATACTTCAGTTTAGTAACCTAGCTATAATATCTCTGTCTTCTCTACTATTCTTCAGTTTAGTAACCTAGTTATAATATCTCTGTTTTCTCTCCTAAACTTCAGTTTAGTAATCTAGTTATAATATCTCTGTCTAGCTAAAGTTGCAATGTGGAGAATAAGTGTTTTCCTAGTGATTATACCCATGTTTTTATAATGCACTAGCCTCTGGAACAGAGAAAATAATAATAATAATAATTGCGTCTCAACGAGGTAAAGACTGCTGTGGTGTTGACAGGGATGGGAATGATGCTAACCCGAGGCTGGGCTAGTAGGAAACTGGTTGAATAACTCTGTCTCTCTGTCTCTCTCTGTCTCTCTGTCTCTCTGCCTCTCTCTGTCTCTCTCTGTCTCTCTGTCTCTCTGTCTCTCTCTGTCTCTCTGTCTCTCTGTCTCTCTCTGTCTCTCTCTGTCTCTCTGTCTCTCTCTGTCTCTCTGTCTCTCTCTGTCTATCTGTCTCTCTGTCTCTCTGTCTCTCCTCACAGGTCTTCATTTCACTCTTCTGGGGAACCTAGAGGCCGTAGATTGCGGCCTGGGATTCACAGCCAAAGGGAGTCAAAAATGTGATGATGTAGATGAGTGTAAAGAGTTGGACAGTACCCCACCCTGTGCAAGTAATGCCATGTGTTACAACACATATGGAAGCTTCTACTGTCAGTGTCTACCTGGGTTCATATCCACAACGACTTTGAACTTTACTGCTCTCACTGGGGAGTGTAACGGTGAGTATTCAAGTGTGTGTGTGTGTGTGTGTCTGAGTGTGTGTGTGTGTGTGTGTGTGTGTGTGTGTATGTGTGTGTATGTGTGTGTGTGTGTGTGTGTGTGTGTGTGTGTGTGTGTGTGTGTGTGTGTGTGTGTGTGTGTGTGTGTGTGTGTGTGTGTGTGTGTGTGTGTGTGTGTGTGTGTGTGTGTATGTGTGTGTGAATATTACATGTCAAGGGTACGAACCATTACTTGTTCAGAGTTCTCGTATCTGTGCAGTACTGAGAGTTTGTAGACCATGTTAATGATCATCAACTTTGTGGGGGGATGATAATGTATATTATTCTATGTGTAGGTGGGGAGGGGTGGATAATGATATTATTCTATGTGTAGGTGGGGAGGGTGGGGGATAATTATATTATTCTATGTGTAGGTGGGGAGGGGTGATAATGATATTGTTCTATGTGTAGGTGGGGAGGGGGGGGATAATGATATTATTCTATGTGTAGGTGGGGGAGGGAGGTGATAATGATATTATTCTATGTGTAGGTGGGGTTGTGGGGGATAATGATATTATTCTATGTGTAGGTGGGGAGGGAGGTGATACTTATATTATTCTATGTGTAGGTGGGGGAGGGAGGTGATAATGATATTATTCTATGTGTAGGTGGGGTTGTGGGGGATAATTATATTATTCTATGTGTAGGTGGGGAGGGGTGTGGATAATTCTATTATTCTATGTGTAGGTGGGGAGGGGGGGGTGGATAATTATATTATTCCATGTGTAGGTGGGGAGGGGGGTGGATAATGATATTATGATATGTGTAGGTGGGGAGGGAGGATAATGATATTATTCTATGTGTAGGTGGGGAGGGGGGTGGATAATGATATTATTCTATGTGTAGGTGGGGAGGGGGGTGGACAATGATATTATTCTTTGTGTAGGTGTGGAGGCGGGGGGATTATGATATTATTCTATGTGTAGGTGGGGAGGGGGATAATGATATTATTCTAAGTGTAGGTGTGGAGGGGGGGATAATGATATTATTCTATGTGTAGGTGGGGAGGGGGGAGGGAGGATAATGATATTATTCTATGTGTAGGTGGGGAGGGGGAAGGGAGGATAATGATATTATCCTATGTGTAGGTGGGGAGGGGGGAGGGAGGATAATGATATTATTATATGTGTAGGTGGGGAGGGGGAAGGGAGGATAATGATATTATTCTATGTGTAGGTGGGGAGGGGGGAGGGAGGATAATGATATTATTCTATGTGTAGGTGGGGAGGGGGAGGGGGGTGGATAATGATATTTTTCTATGTGTAGGTGGGGAGGGGGGTGGATAATGATATTATTCTATGTGTAGGTGGGGAGGGAGGATAATGGTATTATTCTATGTGTAGGCGGGGAGGGGGGTGGATAATGATATTATGCTATGTGTAGGTGGGGAGGGAGGATAATGATATTATTCTATGTGTAGGTGGGGAGGGGGGTGGATAATGATATTATTCTATGTGTAGGTGGGGAGGGGGGTGGACAATGATATTATTCTTTGTGTAGGTGTGGAGGAGGGGGGATTATGATATTATTCTATGTGTAGATGTGGAGGGGGGGGATAATGATATTATTCTATGTGTAGGTGGGGAGGGGGGAGGATAATGGTACTATTCTATGTGTAGATGGGGAGGGGGAAGGGAGGATAATGATATTATTCTATGTGTAGGTGGGGAGGGGGAAGGGAGGATAATGATATTATTCTATGTGTAGGTGGGAGGGGGGAGGGAGGATAATGATAGTATTATTTGTGTAGGTGGGGAGGGGTGATAATGATATTATTCTATGTGTAGTTGGGGAGGGGTGATAATGATAGTATTATATGTGTAGGTCGGGAGGGGTGATAATGATAGTATTATATGTGTAGGTGGGGAGGGGTGATAATGATATTATTATATGTGTAGGTGGGGAGGGGTGATAATGATAGTATTCTATGTGTAGTGGGTGAGGGGTTATAATGATATTATTCTATGTGTAGTTGGGGAGGGGTGATAATGATATTTTTTTATGTGTAGGTGGGGAGGGGTGATAATGATATTATTCTATGTGTAGGTGGGGAGGGGTGATAATGATATTATTCTATGTGTAGTTGGGGAGGGGTGATAATGATATTATTATATGTGTAGTTGGGGAGGGGTGATAATGATAGTATTATATGTGTAGGTGGGGAGGGGTGATAATGATATTATTCTATGTGTAGTTGGGGAGGGGTGATAATGATATTACTATATGTGTAGTTGGGGAGGGGTGATAATTATATTATTATATGTGTAGTTGGGGAGGGGTGATAATGATAGTATTATATGTGTAGGTGGGGAGGGGTGATAATGATATTATTCTATGTGTAGTTGGGGAGGGGTGATAATGATATTATTCTATGTGTAGTTGGGGAGGGGTGATAATGATATTACTATATGTGTAGTTGGGGAGGGGTGATAATGATAGTATTATATGTGTAGTTGGGGAGGGTGATAATGATAGTATTATATGTGTAGTTGGGGAGGGTGATAATGATAGTATTATATGTGTAGGTGGGGAGGGTGATAATGATAGTATTATATGTGTAGGTGGGGAGGGGTGATAATGATAGTATTATATGTGTAGGTGGGGAGGGGTGATAATGATAGTATTCTATGTGTAGGTGGGGAGGGGTGATAATGCTATTATTCTATGTGTAGTTGGGGAGGGGTGATAATGATAGTATTATATGTGTAGGTGGGGAGGGATGATAATGATATTATTCTATGTGTAGTTGGGGAGGGGTGATAATGATATTATTATATGTGTAGTTGGGGAGGGGTGATAATGATAGTATTATATGTGTAGGTGGGGAGGGGTGATAATGATAGTATTATATGTGTAGGTGGGGAAGGGTGATAATGATATTATTCTATGTGTAGTTGGGGAGGGGTGATAATGATAGTATTATATGTGTAGGTCGGGAGGGGTGATAATGATAGTATTATATGTGTAGGTGGGGAGTGGTGATAATGATATTATTATATGTGTAGGTGGGGAGGGGTGATAATGATATTATTCTATGTGTAGTTGGGGAGGGGTGATAATGATAGTATTATATGTGTAGGTGGGGAGGGTTGATAATGATAGTATTATATGTGTAGGTGGGGAGAGGTGATAATGATATTATTATATGTGTAGGTGGGGAGGGGTGATAATGATATTATTATATGTGTAGGTGGGGAGGGGTGATAATGGTATTATTATATGTGTAGGTGGGGAGGGGTGATAATGATATTATTCTATGTGTAGTTGGGGAGGGGTGATAATGATAGTATTATATGTGTAGGTGGGGAGGGGTGATAATGATAGTATTATGTGTAGGTGGGGAGGGGTGATAATGATATTATTATATGTGTAGGTGGGGAGGGGTGATAATGATATTATTATATGTGTAGGTGGGGAGGGGGATGGATAATGATGTTATTCTATGTGTAGGTGGGGAGGGGTGATAATGATAGTATTCTATGTGTAGTTGGGGAGGGGTGATAATGATAGTATTATATGTGTAGGTGGGGAGGGGTGATAATGATAGTATTCTATGTGTAGTTGGGGAGGGGTGATAATGATATTATTATATATGTAGGTGGGGAGGGGTGATAATGATATTATTATATGTGTAGGTGGGGAGGGGGGTGGATAATGATATTATTCTATGTGTAGTTGGGGAGGGGTGATAATGATAGTATTATATTTGTAGGTGGGGAGGGGTGATAATGATAGTATTATGTGTAGGTATGGAGGGGTGATAATGATATTATTATATGTGTAGGTGGGGAGGGGTGATAATGATATTATTATCTGTGTAGGTGGGGAGGGGGGTGGATAATGATATTATTCTATGTGTAGGTGGGGAGGGGTGATAATGATAGTATTCTATGTGTAGTTGGGGAGGGGTGATAATGATAGTATTATATGTGTAGGTGGGGAGGGGTGATAATGATAGTATTCTATGTGTATTTGGGGAGGGGTGATAATGATATTATTCTATGTGTAGTTGGGGAGGGGTGATAATGATAGTATTCTATGTGTCGTTGGGGAGGGATGATAATGATATTATTCTATGTGTAGTTGGGGAGGGGTGATAATGATATTTTTTTATGTGTAGGTGGGGAGGGGTGGATAATGATATTATTCTATGTGTAGGTGGGGAGGGTGGGGGATAATTATATTATTCTATGTGTAGGTGGGGAGGGGTGATAATGATATTGTTCTATGTGTAGGTGGGGAGGGGGGGATAATGATATTATTCTATGTGTAGGTGGGGGAGGGAGGTGATAATGATATTATTCTATGTGTAGGTGGGGTTGTGGGGGATAATGATATTATTCTATGTGTAGGTGGGGAGGGAGGTGATACTTATATTATTCTATGTGTAGGTGGGGGAGGGAGGTGATAATGATATTATTCTATGTGTAGGTGGGGTTGTGGGGGATAATTATATTATTCTATGTGTAGGTGGGGAGGGGTGTGGATAATTCTATTATTCTATGTGTAGGTGGGGAGGGGGGGGTGGATAATTATATTATTCCATGTGTAGGTGGGGAGGGGGGTGGATAATGATATTATGCTATGTGTAGGTGGGGAGGGAGGATAATGATATTATTCTATGTGTAGGTGGGGAGGGGGGTGGATAATGATATTATTCTATGTGTAGGTGGGGAGGGGGGTGGACAATGATATTATTCTTTGTGTAGGTGTGGAGGCGGGGGGATTATGATATTATTCTATGTGTAGGTGGGGAGGGGGATAATGATATTATTCTAAGTGTAGGTGTGGAGGGGGGGATAATGATATTATTCTATGTGTAGGTGGGGAGGGGGGAGGGAGGATAATGATATTATTCTATGTGTAGGTGGGGAGGGGGAAGGGAGGATAATGATATTATCCTATGTGTAGGTGGGGAGGGGGGAGGGAGGATAATGATATTATTATATGTGTAGGTGGGGAGGGGGAAGGGAGGATAATGATATTATTCTATGTGTAGGTGGGGAGGGGGGAGGGAGGATAATGATATTATTCTATGTGTAGGTGGGGAGGGGGAGGGGGGTGGATAATGATATTATTCTATGTGTAGGTGGGGAGGGGGGTGGATAATGATATTATTCTATGTGTAGGTGGGGAGGGAGGATAATGGTATTATTCTATGTGTAGGCGGGGAGGGGGGTGGATAATGATATTATGCTATGTGTAGGTGGGGAGGGAGGATAATGATATTATTCTATGTGTAGGTGGGGAGGGGGGTGGATAATGATATTATTCTATGTGTAGGTGGGGAGGGGGGTGGACAATGATATTATTCTTTGTGTAGGTGTGGAGGAGGGGGGATTATGATATTATTCTATGTGTAGATGTGGAGGGGGGGGATAATGATATTATTCTATGTGTAGGTGGGGAGGGGGGAGGATAATGGTACTATTCTATGTGTAGATGGGGAGGGGGAAGGGAGGATAATGATATTATTCTATGTGTAGGTGGGGAGGGGGAAGGGAGGATAATGATATTATTCTATGTGTAGGTGGGAGGGGGGAGGGAGGATAATGATAGTATTATTTGTGTAGGTGGGGAGGGGTGATAATGATATTATTCTATGTGTAGTTGGGGAGGGGTGATAATGATAGTATTATATGTGTAGGTCGGGAGGGGTGATAATGATAGTATTATATGTGTAGGTGGGGAGGGGTGATAATGATATTATTATATGTGTAGGTGGGGAGGGGTGATAATGATAGTATTCTATGTGTAGTGGGTGAGGGGTTATAATGATATTATTCTATGTGTAGTTGGGGAGGGGTGATAATGATATTTTTTTATGTGTAGGTGGGGAGGGGTGATAATGATATTATTCTATGTGTAGGTGGGGAGGGGTGATAATGATATTATTCTATGTGTAGTTGGGGAGGGGTGATAATGATATTATTATATGTGTAGTTGGGGAGGGGTGATAATGATAGTATTATATGTGTAGGTGGGGAGGGGTGATAATGATATTATTCTATGTGTAGTTGGGGAGGGGTGATAATGATATTACTATATGTGTAGTTGGGGAGGGGTGATAATTATATTATTATATGTGTAGTTGGGGAGGGGTGATAATGATAGTATTATATGTGTAGGTGGGGAGGGGTGATAATGATATTATTCTATGTGTAGTTGGGGAGGGGTGATAATGATATTATTCTATGTGTAGTTGGGGAGGGGTGATAATGATATTACTATATGTGTAGTTGGGGAGGGGTGATAATGATAGTATTATATGTGTAGTTGGGGAGGGTGATAATGATAGTATTATATGTGTAGTTGGGGAGGGTGATAATGATAGTATTATATGTGTAGGTGGGGAGGGTGATAATGATAGTATTATATGTGTAGGTGGGGAGGGGTGATAATGATAGTATTATATGTGTAGGTGGGGAGGGGTGATAATGATAGTATTCTATGTGTAGGTGGGGAGGGGTGATAATGCTATTATTCTATGTGTAGTTGGGGAGGGGTGATAATGATAGTATTATATGTGTAGGTGGGGAGGGATGATAATGATATTATTCTATGTGTAGTTGGGGAGGGGTGATAATGATATTATTATATGTGTAGTTGGGGAGGGGTGATAATTATAGTATTATATGTGTAGGTGGGGAGGGGTGATAATGATAGTATTATATGTGTAGGTGGGGAAGGGTGATAATGATATTATTCTATGTGTAGTTGGGGAGGGGTGATAATGATAGTATTATATGTGTAGGTCGGGAGGGGTGATAATGATAGTATTATATGTGTAGGTGGGGAGTGGTGATAATGATATTATTATATGTGTAGGTGGGGAGGGGTGATAATGATATTATTCTATGTGTAGTTGGGGAGGGGTGATAATGATAGTATTATATGTGTAGGTGGGGAGGGTTGATAATGATAGTATTATATGTGTAGGTGGGGAGAGGTGATAATGATATTATTATATGTGTAGGTGGGGAGGGGTGATAATGATATTATTATATGTGTAGGTGGGGAGGGGTGATAATGGTATTATTATATGTGTAGGTGGGGAGGGGTGATAATGATATTATTCTATGTGTAGTTGGGGAGGGGTGATAATGATAGTATTATATGTGTAGGTGGGGAGGGGTGATAATGATAGTATTATGTGTAGGTGGGGAGGGGTGATAATGATATTATTATATGTGTAGGTGGGGAGGGGTGATAATGATATTATTATATGTGTAGGTGGGGAGGGGGATGGATAATGATGTTATTCTATGTGTAGGTGGGGAGGGGTGATAATGATAGTATTCTATGTGTAGTTGGGGAGGGGTGATAATGATAGTATTATATGTGTAGGTGGGGAGGGGTGATAATGATAGTATTCTATGTGTAGTTGGGGAGGGGTGATAATGATATTATTATATGTGTAGGTGGGGAGGGGTGATAATGATATTATTATATGTGTAGGTGGGGAGGGGGGTGGATAATGATATTATTCTATGTGTAGTTGGGGAGGGGTGATAATGATAGTATTATATTTGTAGGTGGGGAGGGGTGATAATGATAGTATTATGTGTAGGTATGGAGGGGTGATAATGATATTATTATATGTGTAGGTGGGGAGGGGTGATAATGATATTATTATCTGTGTAGGTGGGGAGGGGGGTGGATAATGATATTATTCTATGTGTAGGTGGGGAGGGGTGATAATGATAGTATTCTATGTGTAGTTGGGGAGGGGTGATAATGATAGTATTATATGTGTAGGTGGGGAGGGGTGATAATGATAGTATTCTATGTGTATTTGGGGAGGGGTGATAATGATATTATTCTATGTGTAGTTGGGGAGGGGTGATAATGATAGTATTCTATGTGTCGTTGGGGAGGGATGATAATGATATTATTCTATGTGTAGTTGGGGAGGGGTGATAATGATATTATTCTATGTGTAGTTGGGGAGGGGTGATAATGATATTATTCTATGTGTAGGTGGGTAGGGGTGATAATGATAGTATTCTATGTGTAGTTGGGGAGGGGTGATAATGATAGTATTATATGTGTAGGTGGGGAGGGGTGATAATGATAGTATTCTATGTGTAGTTGGGAAGGGGTGATAATGATATTATTCTATGTGTCGTTGGGGAGGGGTGATAATGATAGTATTCTATGTGTAGTTGGGGAGGGGTGATAATGATAGTATTATATGTGTAGGTGGGGAGGGGTGATAATGATAGTATTATATGTGTAGGTGGGGAGGGGTGATAATGATATTATTATATGTGTAGGTGGGGAGGGGTGATAATGATATTATTATATGTGTAGGTGGGGAGGGGGGTGGATAATGATATTATTCTATGTGTAGGTGGGGAGGGGTGATAATGATAGTATTCTATGTGTAGTTGGGGAGGGGTGATAATGATATTATTATATGTGTAGGTGGGGAGGGGTGATAATGATAGTATTCTATGTGTAGTTGTGGAGGGGTGATAATGATATTATGCTATGTGTAGTTGGGGAGGGGTGATAATGATAGTATTCTATGTGTAGTTGGGGAGGGATGATAATGATATTATTCTATGTGTAGTTGGGGAGGGGTGATAATGATATTTTTTTATGTGTAGGTGGGGAGGGGTGATAATGATATTATTCTATGTGTAGGTGGGGAGGGGTGATAATGATAGTACTATACGTGTAGGTGGGGAGGGGTGATAATGATATTATTCTATGTGTAGTTGGGGAGGGGTGATAATGATATTATTCTATGTGTAGTTGGGGAGGGGTGATAATGATATTACTATATGTGTAGTTGGGGAGGGGGGTGGATAATGATATTATTCTATGTGTAGGTGGGTAGGGGTGATAATGATAGTATTATATGTGTAGGTGGGGAGGGTGATAATGATAGTATTATATGTGTAGGTGGGGAGGGGTGATAATGATAGTATTCTATGTGTAGTTGGGGAGGGGTGATAATGATAGTATTCTATGTGTCGTTGGGGAGGGATGATAATGATATTATTCTATGTGTAGTTGGGGAGGGGTGATAATGATATTTTTTTATGTGTAGGTGGGGAGGGGTGATAATGATATTATTCTATGTGTAGGTGGGGAGGGGTGAAAAGGATAGTATTATACGTGTAGGTGGGGAGGGGTGATAATGATATTATTCTATGTGTAGTTGGGGAGGGGTGATAATGATATTATTCTATGTGTAGGTGGGTAGGGGTGATAATGATAGTATTCTATGTGTAGTTGGGGAGGGGTGATAATGATAGTATTATATGTGTAGGTGGGGAGGGGTGATAATGATAGTATTCTATGTGTAGTTGGGAAGGGGTGATAATGATATTATTCTATGTGTCGTTGGGGAGGGGTGATAATGATAGTATTCTATGTGTAGTTGGGGAGGGGTGATAATGATAGTATTATATGTGTAGGTGGGGAGGGGTGATAATGATAGTATTATATGTGTAGGTGGGGAGGGGTGATAATGATATTATTATATGTGTAGGTGGGGAGGGGTGATAATGATATTATTATATGTGTAGGTGGGGAGGGGGGTGGATAATGATATTATTCTATGTGTAGGTGGGGAGGGGTGATAATGATAGTATTCTATGTGTAGTTGGGGAGGGGTGATAATGATATTATTATATGTGTAGGTGGGGAGGGGTGATAATGATAGTATTCTATGTGTAGTTGTGGAGGGGTGATAATGATATTATGCTATGTGTAGTTGGGGAGGGGTGATAATGATAGTATTCTATGTGTAGTTGGGGAGGGATGATAATGATATTATTCTATGTGTAGTTGGGGAGGGGTGATAATGATATTTTTTTATGTGTAGGTGGGGAGGGGTGATAATGATATTATTCTATGTGTAGGTGGGGAGGGGTGATAATGATAGTACTATACGTGTAGGTGGGGAGGGGTGATAATGATATTATTCTATGTGTAGTTGGGGAGGGGTGATAATGATATTATTCTATGTGTAGTTGGGGAGGGGTGATAATGATATTACTATATGTGTAGTTGGGGAGGGGGGTGGATAATGATATTATTCTATGTGTAGGTGGGTAGGGGTGATAATGATAGTATTATATGTGTAGGTGGGGAGGGTGATAATGATAGTATTATATGTGTAGGTGGGGAGGGGTGATAATGATAGTATTCTATGTGTAGTTGGGGAGGGGTGATAATGATAGTATTCTATGTGTCGTTGGGGAGGGATGATAATGATATTATTCTATGTGTAGTTGGGGAGGGGTGATAATGATATTTTTTTATGTGTAGGTGGGGAGGGGTGATAATGATATTATTCTATGTGTAGGTGGGGAGGGGTGAAAAGGATAGTATTATACGTGTAGGTGGGGAGGGGTGATAATGATATTATTCTATGTGTAGTTGGGGAGGGGTGATAATGATATTACTATATGTGTAGTTGGTGAGGGGTGATAATGATATTATTATATGTGTAGGTGGGGAATGGGTGATAATGATATTATTATATGTGTAGGTGGGGAGGGGTGATAATGATATTATTCTATGTGTAGTTGGGGAGGGGTGATAATGATAGTATTATATGTGTAGGTCGGGAGGGGTGATAATGATAGTATTATATGTGTAGGTGGGGAGGGGTGATAATGATATTATTATATGTGTAGCTGGGGAGGGGTGATAATGATATTATTATATGTGTAGCTGTGGAGGGGGGTGGATAATGATATTATTCTATGTGTAGGTGGGGAGGGGTGATAATGATAGTACTATACGTGTAGGTGGGGAGGGGTGATAATGATATTATTCTATGTGTAGTTGGGGAGGGGTGATAATGATATTATTCTATGTGTAGTTGGGGAGGGGTGATAATGATATTATTCTATGTGTAGTTGGGGAGGGGTGATAATGATATTACTATATGTGTAGTTGGGGAGGGGGGTGGATAATGATATTATTCTATGTGTAGGTGGGTAGGGGTGATAATGATAGTATTATATGTGTAGGTGGGGAGGGTGATAATGATATTATTCTATGTGTAGGTGGGGAGGGGTGATAATGATAGTACTATACGTGTAGGTGGGGAATGGGTGATAATGATAGTATTATATGTGTAGGTGGGGAGGGGTGATAATGATAGTATTCTATGTGTAGTTGTGGAGGGGTGATAATGATATTATGCTATGTGTAGTTGGGGAGGGGTGATAATGATAGTATTCTATGTGTAGTTGGGGAGGGATGATAATGATATTATTCTATGTGTAGTTGGGGAGGGGTGATAATGATATTTTTTTATGTGTAGGTGGGGAGGGGTGATAATGATATTATTCTATGTGTAGGTGGGGAGGGGTGATAATGATAGTACTATACGTGTAGGTGGGGAGGGGTGATAATGATATTATTCTATGTGCAGTTGGGGAGGGGTGATAATGATATTATTCTATATGTAGTTGGGGAGGGGTGATAATGATATTACTATATGTGTAGTTGGGGAGGGGGGTGGATAATGATATTATTCTATGTGTAGGTGGGTAGGGGTGATAATGATAGTATTATATGTGTAGGTGGGGAGGGTGATAATGATAGTATTATATGTGTAGGTGGGGAGGGGTGATAATGATAGTATTCTATGTGTAGTTGGGAAGGGGTGATAATGATATTATTCTATGTGTAGTTGGGGAGGGGTGATAATGATAGTATTATATGTGTAGTTGGGGAGGGGTGATAATGATATTATTCTATGTGTAGTTGGGGAGGGGTGATAATGATAGTATTATATGTGTAGGTGGGGAGGGGTGATAATGATAATAGTATGTGTAGGTGGGGAGGGGTGATAATGATATTATTATATGTGTAGGTGGGGAGGGGTGATAATGATATTATTATATGTGTAGGTGGGGAGGGGGGTGGATAATGATATTATTCTATGTGTAGGTGGGGAGGGGTGATAATGATAGTATTCTATGTGTAGTTGGGGAGGGGTGATAATGATATTATTCTATGTGTAGTTGGGGAGGGGTGATAATGATAGTATTCTATGTGTAGTTGGGGAGGGATGATAATGATATTATTCTATGTGTAGTTGGGGAGGGGTGATAATGATATTTTTTTATGTGTAGGTGGGGAGGGGTGATAATGATATTATTCTATGTGTAGGTGGGGAGGGGTGATAATGATAGTATTATACGTGTATGTGGGGAGGGGTGATAATGATATTATTCTATGTGTAGTTGGGGAGGGGTGATAATGATAGTATTATATGTGTAGTTGGGGAGGGGTGATAATGATATTATTCTATGTGTAGTTGGGGAGGGGTGATAATGATAGTATTATATGTGTAGGTGGGGAGGGTGATAATGATAGTATTATATGTGTAGGTGGGGAGGGGTGATAATGATAGTATTCTATGTGTAGTTGGGAAGGGGTGATAATGATATTATTCTATGTGTAGTTGGGGAGGGGTGATAATGATAGTATTATATGTGTAGTTGGGGAGGGGTGATAATGATATTATTCTATGTGTAGTTGGGGAGGGGTGATAATGATAGTATTATATGTGTAGGTGGGGAGGGGTGATAATGATAATAGTATGTGTAGGTGGGGAGGGGTGATAATGATATTATTATATGTGTAGGTGGGGAGGGGTGATAATGATATTATTATATGTGTAGGTGGGGAGGGGGGTGGATAATGATATTATTCTATGTGTAGGTGGGGAGGGGTGATAATGATAGTATTCTATGTGTAGTTGGGGAGGGGTGATAATGATATTATTCTATGTGTAGTTGGGGAGGGGTGATAATGATAGTATTCTATGTGTAGTTGGGGAGGGATGATAATGATATTATTCTATGTGTAGTTGGGGAGGGGTGATAATGATATTTTTTTATGTGTATGTGGGGAGGGGTGATAATGATATTATTCTATGTGTAGGTGGGGAGGGGTGAAAAGGATAGTATTATACGTGTAGGTGGGGAGGGGTGATAATGATATTATTCTATGTGTAGTTGGGGAGGGGTGATAATGATATTATTCTATGTGTAGGTGGGTAGGGGTGATAATGATAGTATTCTATGTGTAGTTGGGGAGGGGTGATAATGATAGTATTATATGTGTAGGTGGGGAGGGGTGATAATGATAGTATTCTATGTGTAGTTGGGAAGGGGTGATAATGATATTATTCTATGTGTCGTTGGGGAGGGGTGATAATGATAGTATTCTATGTGTAGTTGGGGAGGGGTGATAATGATAGTATTATATGTGTAGGTGGGGAGGGGTGATAATGATAGTATTATATGTGTAGGTGGGGAGGGGTGATAATGATATTATTATATGTGTAGGTGGGGAGGGGTGATAATGATATTATTATATGTGTAGGTGGGGAGGGGGGTGGATAATGATATTATTCTATGTGTAGGTGGGGAGGGGTGATAATGATAGTATTCTATGTGTAGTTGGGGAGGGGTGATAATGATATTATTATATGTGTAGGTGGGGAGGGGTGATAATGATAGTATTCTATGTGTAGTTGTGGAGGGGTGATAATGATATTATGCTATGTGTAGTTGGGGAGGGGTGATAATGATAGTATTCTATGTGTAGTTGGGGAGGGATGATAATGATATTATTCTATGTGTAGTTGGGGAGGGGTGATAATGATATTTTTTTATGTGTAGGTGGGGAGGGGTGATAATGATATTATTCTATGTGTAGGTGGGGAGGGGTGATAATGATAGTACTATACGTGTAGGTGGGGAGGGGTGATAATGATATTATTCTATGTGTAGTTGGGGAGGGGTGATAATGATATTATTCTATGTGTAGTTGGGGAGGGGTGATAATGATATTACTATATGTGTAGTTGGGGAGGGGGGTGGATAATGATATTATTCTATGTGTAGGTGGGTAGGGGTGATAATGATAGTATTATATGTGTAGGTGGGGAGGGTGATAAT
Organism: Oncorhynchus mykiss; assembly: GCF_057628025.1. Taxonomy (NCBI): domain Eukaryota; kingdom Metazoa; phylum Chordata; class Actinopteri; order Salmoniformes; family Salmonidae; genus Oncorhynchus; species Oncorhynchus mykiss. The sequence continues at coordinate 11,840,369 of NC_143034.1, forward strand.
GATAGTATTATATGTGTAGGTGGGGAGGGGTGATAATGATAGTATTCTATGTGTAGTTGGGGAGGGGTGATAATGATAGTATTCTATGTGTCGTTGGGGAGGGATGATAATGATATTATTCTATGTGTAGTTGGGGAGGGGTGATAATGATATTTTTTTATGTGTAGGTGGGGAGGGGTGATAATGATATTATTCTATGTGTAGGTGGGGAGGGGTGAAAAGGATAGTATTATACGTGTAGGTGGGGAGGGGTGATAATGATATTATTCTATGTGTAGTTGGGGAGGGGTGATAATGATATTACTATATGTGTAGTTGGTGAGGGGTGATAATGATATTATTATATGTGTAGGTGGGGAATGGGTGATAATGATATTATTATATGTGTAGGTGGGGAGGGGTGATAATGATATTATTCAATGTGTAGTTGGGGAGGGGTGATAATGATAGTATTATATGTGTAGGTCGGGAGGGGTGATAATGATAGTATTATATGTGTAGGTGGGGAGGGGTGATAATGATATTATTATATGTGTAGCTGGGGAGGGGTGATAATGATATTATTATATGTGTAGCTGTGGAGGGGGGTGGATAATGATATTATTCTATGTGTAGGTGGGGAGGGGTGATAATGATAGTACTATACGTGTAGGTGGGGAGGGGTGATAATGATATTATTCTATGTGTAGTTGGGGAGGGGTGATAATGATATTATTCTATGTGTAGTTGGGGAGGGGTGATAATGATATTATTCTATGTGTAGTTGGGGAGGGGTGATAATGATATTACTATATGTGTAGTTGGGGAGGGGGGTGGATAATGATATTATTCTATGTGTAGGTGGGTAGGGGTGATAATGATAGTATTATATGTGTAGGTGGGGAGGGTGATAATGATATTATTCTATGTGTAGGTGGGGAGGGGTGATAATGATAGTACTATACGTGTAGGTGGGGAATGGGTGATAATGATAGTATTATATGTGTAGGTGGGGAGGGGTGATAATGATAGTATTCTATGTGTAGTTGTGGAGGGGTGATAATGATATTATGCTATGTGTAGTTGGGGAGGGGTGATAATGATAGTATTCTATGTGTAGTTGGGGAGGGATGATAATGATATTATTCTATGTGTAGTTGGGGAGGGGTGATAATGATATTTTTTTATGTGTAGGTGGGGAGGGGTGATAATGATATTATTCTATGTGTAGGTGGGGAGGGGTGATAATGATAGTACTATACGTGTAGGTGGGGAGGGGTGATAATGATATTATTCTATGTGCAGTTGGGGAGGGGTGATAATGATATTATTCTATATGTAGTTGGGGAGGGGTGATAATGATATTACTATATGTGTAGTTGGGGAGGGGGGTGGATAATGATATTATTCTATGTGTAGGTGGGTAGGGGTGATAATGATAGTATTATATGTGTAGGTGGGGAGGGTGATAATGATAGTATTATATGTGTAGGTGGGGAGGGGTGATAATGATAGTATTCTATGTGTAGTTGGGAAGGGGTGATAATGATATTATTCTATGTGTAGTTGGGGAGGGGTGATAATGATAGTATTATATGTGTAGTTGGGGAGGGGTGATAATGATATTATTCTATGTGTAGTTGGGGAGGGGTGATAATGATAGTATTATATGTGTAGGTGGGGAGGGGTGATAATGATAATAGTATGTGTAGGTGGGGAGGGGTGATAATGATATTATTATATGTGTAGGTGGGGAGGGGTGATAATGATATTATTATATGTGTAGGTGGGGAGGGGGGTGGATAATGATATTATTCTATGTGTAGGTGGGGAGGGGTGATAATGATAGTATTCTATGTGTAGTTGGGGAGGGGTGATAATGATATTATTCTATGTGTAGTTGGGGAGGGGTGATAATGATAGTATTCTATGTGTAGTTGGGGAGGGATGATAATGATATTATTCTATGTGTAGTTGGGGAGGGGTGATAATGATATTTTTTTATGTGTAGGTGGGGAGGGGTGATAATGATATTATTCTATGTGTAGGTGGGGAGGGGTGATAATGATAGTATTATACGTGTATGTGGGGAGGGGTGATAATGATATTATTCTATGTGTAGTTGGGGAGGGGTGATAATGATATTATTCTATGTGTAGTTGGGGAGGGGTGATAATGATATTACTATATGTGTAGTTGGGGAGGGGTGATAATGATATTATTCTATGTGTAGTTGGGGAGGGGTGATAATGATAGTATTATATGTGTAGGTCGGGAGGGGTGATAATGATAGTATTATATGTGTAGGTGGGGAGGGGTGATAATGATATTATTATATGTGTAGCTGGGGAGGGGTGATAATGATATTATTATATGTGTAGCTGGGGAGGGGGGTGGATAATGATATTATTCTATGTGTAGGTGGGTAGGGGTGATACTGATAGTATTCTATGTGTAGTTGGGGATGGGGGATAATGATAGTATTATATGTGTAGGTGGGGAGGGGTGATAATGATAGTATTTTATGTGTAGTTGGGAAGGGGTGATAATGATATTATTCTATGTGTAGTTGGGGAGGGGTGATAATGATAGTATTCTATGTGTAGTTGGGGAGGGGTGATAATGATAGTATTATATGTGTAGGTGGGGAGGGGTGATAATGATAGTATTATATGTGTAGGTGGGGAGGGGTGATAATGATATTATTATATGTGTAGTTGGGGAGGGGTGATAATGATAGTATTATATGTGTAGGTGGGGAGGGGTGATAATGATAGTATTCTATGTGTAGTTGGGAAGGGGTGATAATGATATTATTCTATGTGTAGTTGGGGAGGGGTGATAATGATAGTATTCTATGTGTAGTTGGGGAGGGGTGATAATGATATTATTCTATGTGTAGTTGGGGAGGGGTGATAATTATATTTTTTTATGTGTAGGTGGGGAGGGGTGATAATGATATTATTCTATGTGTAGGTTGGGAGTGGTGATAATGATAGTATTCGATGTGTAGTTGGGGAGGGGTGATAATGATATTATTATATGTGTAGTTGGGGAGGAGTGATAATGATAGTATTATATGTGTAGGTGGGGAGGGGTGATAATGATATTATTCTATGTGTAGTTGGGGAGGGGTGATAATGATATTATTCTATGTGTAGTTGGGGAGGGGTGATAATGATATTACTATATGTGTAGTTGGGGAGGGGTGATAATGATATTATTATATGTGTAGTTGGGGAGGGGTGATAATGATAGTATTATATGTGTAGGTGGGGAGGGGTGATAATGATATTATTCTATGTGTAGTTGGGGAGGGGTGATAATGATATTATTCTATGTGTAGTTGGGGAGGGGTGATAATGATATTACTATATGTGTAGTTGGGGAGGGTTGATAATGATAGTATTATATGTGTAGGTGGGGAGGGTGATAATGATAGTATTATATGTGTAGGTGGGGAGGGGTGATAATGATAGTATTATATGTGTAGGTGGGGAGGGGTGATAATGATATTATTCTATGTGTAGTTGGGGAGGGGTGATAATGATAGTATTATATGTGTAGGTGGGGAGGGGTGATAATGATATTATTCTATGTGTAGTTGGGGAGGGGTTTTAATGATATTATTATATGTGTAGTTGGGGAGGGGTGATAATGATAGTATTATATGTGTAGGTGGGGAGGGGTGATAATGATATTATGCTATGTGTAGTTGGGGAGGGGTGATAATGATATTATTCTATGTGTAGTTGGGGAGGGGTGATAATGATATTACTATATGTGTAGTTGGGGAGGGTTGATAATGATAGTATTATATGTGTAGGTGGGGAGGGTGATAATGATAGTATTATATGTGTAGGTGGGGAGGGGTGATAATGATAGTATTATATGTGTAGGTGGGGAGGGGTGATAATGACATTATTCTATGTGTAGTTGGGGAGGGGTGATAATGATATTATTATATGTGTATTTGGGGAGGGGTGATAATGATAGTATTATATGTGTAGGTGGGGAGGGGTGATAATGATAGTATTATATGTGTAGGTGGGGAGGGGTGATAATGATAGTATTATATGTGTAGGTGGGGAGGGGTGATAATGATATTATTATATGTGTAGGTGGGAAGGGGTGATAATGATATTATTATATGTGTAGGTGGGGAGGGGTGATAATGATATTATTCTATGTGTAGTTGGGGAGGGGTGATAATGATAGTATTATATGTGTAGGTGGGGAGGGGTGATACTGATATTATTCTATGTGTAGTTGGGGAGGGGTGATAATGATAGTATTATATCTGTAGGTGGGGAGGGGTGATAATGATAGTATTATATGTGTAGGTGGGGAGGGGTGATAATGATATTATTCTATGTGTAGTTGGGGAGGGGTGATAATGATAGTATTATATGTGTAGGTGGGGAGGGGTGATAATGATAGTATTATATGTGTAGGTGGGGAGGGGTGATAATGATATTATTATATGTGTAGGTGGGGAGGGGTGATAATGATATTATTCTATGTGTAGTTGGGGAGGGGTGATAATGGTAGTATTATATGTGTAGGTGGGGAGGGGTGATAATGATATTATTATATGTGTAGGTGGGGAGGGGTGATAATGATAGTATTCTATGTGTAGGTGGGGAGGGGTGATAATGATATTATTCTATGTGTAGTTGGGGAGGGGTGATAATGATAGTATTATATGTGTAGGTGGGGAGGGGTGATAATGATATTATTCTATGTGTAGTTGGGGAGGGGTGATAATGATATTATTATATGTGTAGTTGGGGAGGGGTGATAATGATAGTATTATATGTGTAGGTGGGGAGGGGTGATAATGATAGTATTATATGTGTAGGTGGGGAGGGGTGATAATGATATTATTCTATGTGTAGTTGGGGAGGGGTGATAATGATAGTATTATATGTGTAGGTGGGGAGGGGTGATAATGATAGTATTATATGTGTAGGTGGGGAGGGGTGATAATGATATTATTATATGTGTAGGTGGGGAGGGGTGATAATGATATTATTCTATGTGTAGTTGGGGAGGGGTGATATTTATAGTATTATATGTGTAGGTGGGGAGGGGTGATAATGATAGTATTATATGTGTAGGTGGGGAGGGGTGATAATGATATTATTATATGTGTAGGTGGGGAGGGGTGATAATGATATTATTATATGTGTAGGTGGGGAGGGGTGATAATGATATTATTATATGTGTAGGTGGGGAGGGGTGATAATGATATTATTATATGTGTAGGTGGGGAGGGGTGATAATGATATTATTCTATGTGTAGTTGGGGAGGGGTGATAATGATAGTATTATATGTGTAGGTGGGGAGGGGTGATACTGATATTATTCTATGTGTAGTTGGGGAGGGGTGATAATGATAGTATTATATCTGTAGGTGGGGAGGGGTGATAATGATAGTATTATATGTGTAGGTGGGGAGGGGTGATAATGATATTATTCTATGTGTAGTTGGGGAGGGGTGATAATGATAGTATTATATGTGTAGGTGGGGAGGGGTGATAATGATAGTATTATATGTGTAGGTGGGGAGGGGTGATAATGATATTATTATATGTGTAGGTGGGGAGGGGTGATAATGATATTATTCTATGTGTAGTTGGGGAGGGGTGATAATGGTAGTATTATATGTGTAGGTGGGGAGGGGTGATAATGATATTATTATATGTGTAGGTGGGGAGGGGTGATAATGATAGTATTCTATGTGTAGGTGGGGAGGGGTGATAATGATATTATTCTATGTGTAGTTGGGGAGGGGTGATAATGATAGTATTATATGTGTAGGTGGGGAGGGGTGATAATGATATTATTCTATGTGTAGTTGGGGAGGGGTGATAATGATATTATTATATGTGTAGTTGGGGAGGGGTGATAATGATAGTATTATATGTGTAGGTGGGGAGGGGTGATAATGATAGTATTATATGTGTAGGTGGGGAGGGGTGATAATGATATTATTCTATGTGTAGTTGGGGAGGGGTGATAATGATAGTATTATATGTGTAGGTGGGGAGGGGTGATAATGATAGTATTATATGTGTAGGTGGGGAGGGGTGATAATGATATTATTATATGTGTAGGTGGGGAGGGGTGATAATGATATTATTCTATGTGTAGTTGGGGAGGGGTGATATTTATAGTATTATATGTGTAGGTGGGGAGGGGTGATAATGATAGTATTATATGTGTAGGTGGGGAGGGGTGATAATGATATTATTATATGTGTAGGTGGGGAGGGGTGATAATGATATTATTATATGTGTAGGTGGGGAGGGGTGATAATGATATTATTCTATGTGTAGTTGGGGAGGGGTGATAATGATAGTATTATATGTGTAGGTGGGGAGGGGTGATAATGATATTATTCTATGTGTAGTTGGGGAGGGGTGATAATGATATTATTATATGTGTAGTTGCGGAGGGGTGATAATGATAGTATTATATGTGTAGGTGGGGAGGGGTGATAATGATAGTATTATATGTGTAGGTGGGGAGGGGTGATAATGATATTATTCTATGTGTAGTTGGGGAGGGGTGATAATGATAGTATTATATGTGTAGGTGGGGAGGGGTGATAATGATAGTATTATATGTGTAGGTGGGGAGGGGTGATAATGATATTATTATATGTGTAGGTGGGGAGGGGTGATAATGATATTATTCTATGTGTAGTTGGGGAGGGGTGATAATGATAGTATTATATGTGTAGGTGGGGAGGGGTGATAATGATAGTATTATATGTGTAGGTGGGGAGGGGTGATAATGAAATTATTATATGTGTAGGTGGGGAGGGGTGATAATGATATTATTATATGTGTAGGTGGGGAGGGGGGTGGATAATGATATTATTCTATGTGTAGGTGGGGAGGGGTGATAATGATAGTATTCTATGTGTAGTTGGGGAGGGGTGATAATGATAGTATTATATGTGTAGTTGGGGAGGGGTGATAATGATATTATTCTATGTGTAGATGGGGAGGGGTGATAATGATAGTATTCTATGTGTAGTTGGGGAGGGGTGATAATGATATTATTCTATGTGTAGTTGGGGAGGGGTGATAATTATATTTTTTATGTGTAGGTGGGGAGGGGTGATAATGATATTATTCTATGTGTAGGTGGGGAGGGGTGATAATGATAGTATTCTATGTGTAGTTGGGGAGGGGTGATAATGATAGTATTATATGTGTAGGTGGGGAGGGGTGATAATGATATTATTCTATGTGTAGTTGGGGAGGGGTGATAATGATATTATTCTATGTGTAGTTGGGGAGGGGTGATAATGATATTACTATATGTGTAGTTGGGGAGGGGTGATAATGATATTATTATATGTGTAGTTGGGGAGGGGTGATAATGATAGTATTATATGTGTAGTTGGGGAGGGGTGATAATGATATTACTATATGTGTAGTTGGGGAGGGGTGATAATGAAAGTATTATATGTGTAGTTGGGGAGGTTGATAATGATAGTATTATATGTGTAGTTGGGGAGGGTGATAATGATAGTATTATATGTGTAGTTGGGGAGGGTGATAATGATAGTATTATATGTGTAGTTGGGGAGGGTGATAATGATAGTATTATATGTGTAGGTGGGGAGGGTGATAATGATAGTATTATATGTGTAGTTGGGGAGGGGTGATAATGATAGTATTATATGTGTAGGTGGGGAGGGTGATAATGATAGTATTATATGTGTAGGTGGGGAGGGTGATAATGATAGTATTCTATGTGTAGGTGGGGAGGGGTGATAATGATAGTATTCTATGTGTAGGTGGGGAGGGGGGATAATGATATTACTATATGTGTAGTTGGGGAGGGGTGATAATGATATTTTTCTATGTGTAGGTGGGGAGGGTGATAAGGATAGTATTATATGTGTAGGTGGGGAGGGTGATAATGATAGTATTATATGTGTAGGTGGGGAGGTTGATAATGATAATATTATATATTATGTAAATTGTGTCATTGTGAACGTATGTATTGATGTATTCATGTGGAAGAAACAGCTCATGCCGTGTGAGTCTGGGGTCTCAGTTTAGCTCGTGTTTGTTTGTGTGTTTGTGTGAATGTTACATGTCATGGGAACAAAACATTACTTTTACAATATCTCCTCTGTTCTGTGCCATATTGAGAGTTTGTCGATCAGTGATCCCCCAAGTTCTCCTCTAGAACCACAGACAGTCCTCTTCTTTGGTGTATTCCACAACTAGCACAGCTGATTCTAATGGTCACCTGATCATCAAGCCTTTCATTCCTTATTTCAGCTACGTTAGTTCTGGAATACATCAAATATGTGGACTGTCTTAAAGTACTGGAGGAGAGGTTAGAGAGTCACTGGAGGAGAGATTAGGGAATCACTGGAGGAGGGAATACCTGGAGGAAAGGTTAGAGAGTCACTGGAGGAAAGGTTAGGGAGTCACTGGAGGAGAGGTTAGAGAGTCACTGGAGGAAAGGTTAGAGAGTCACTGGAGGAAAGGTTAGGGAGTCACTGGAGGAGAGGTTAGAGAGTCACTGGAGGAGAGGTTAGAGAGTCACTGGAGGAAAGGTTAAGGAGTCACTGGAGGAGAGGTTAGAGAGTCACTGGAGGAAAGGTTAGGGAGTCACTGGAGGAGAGGTTAGAGAGTCACTGGAGGAAAGGTTAAGGAGTCACTGGAGGAGAGGTTAGAGAGTCACTGGAGGAAAGGTTAGGGAGTCACTGGAGGAGAGATTAGGGAATACCTGGCGGACAGTTTAGGGATAACCTGGAGGAGAGGTTAGGGAATCACAAGAAGAGAGTTTAGGGAATCACTGGAGGAGAGATTAGGGAATACCTGGAGGAAAGGTTAGAGAGTCACTGGAGGAGAGGTTAGAGAGTCACTGGAGGAAAGGTTAGGGAGTCACTGGAGGAGAGGTTAGAGAGTCACTGGAGGAAAGGTTAGCGAGTCACTGGAGGAAAGGTTAGGGAGTCACTGGAGGAGAGGTTAGAGAGTCACTGGAGGAAAGGTTAGGGAGTCACTGGAGGAGAGATTAGGGAATACCTGGCGGACAGTTTAGGGATAACCTGGAGGAGAGGTTAGGGAATCACAAGAAGAGAGTTTAGGGAATCACTGGAAGAGTCATTAGGGAATCACTGGAGGAAATATTGGGGAATCCCTGGAGGAGAGGTTAGGGAATCACTGGAAGAGATGTTAGTGAATCACTGGAGGATGGGTTAGGGAATCACCAGAGGAGAGGTTAGGGAATCACTGGAGGAGGGGTTTGGGAATCATTGGAGGAGAGGTTAGGGAATCATTGGAAGAGTCGTTAGGGAATCACTGGAGGAAATATTAGGGAATCCCTGGAGGAGAGGTTAGGGAATCACTGGAAGAGATGTTAGTGAATCACTGGAGGATGGGTTAGGGAATCACCAGAGGAGAGGTTAGGGAATCGCTGGAGGAGAGGTTTGGGAATCACTGGAGGAGAGGTTAGGGAATCACTGGAGGAGAGGTTAGGGAATCACTGGAAGATAGGTTAGGGAATCACTGGAGGAGAGGTTTGGGAATCACTGGAGGAGAGGTTAGGGAATCACTGGAAGAGTTGTTTGGGAATCACTGGAGGAGTGGTTAGGGAGTCACTGGAGGAGTGGTTAGGGAATCACTGGAGGAGGGGTTAGGGAATCATTGGAGGAGAGGTTAGGGAATCATTGGAGGAGAGGTTAGGGAATCACTGGAAGAGAGGTTAGGGAATCACTGGAGGAGAGGTTAGGGAGTCACTGGAAGAGAGGTTAGGGAATCACTGGAAGAGAGGTTAGGGAATCACTGGAAGAGAGGTTAGGGAATCACTGGAGGAGATCTTAGGGAGTCACTGCTCTACCACAATATTTCCTTCTCTCTTCAGACCTCATTGAGTGCAGGGTGGAACCAGAGATTTGTGGCAGCAACACCATTTGCCTCAACACCATCGGGAGCTACATCTGCCAATGTCAACCTGGGTTCAGAATCTCTACTTACACTGGACACTGTGCAGGTGAGTCCAACAAGAGGTCATCATTGTGTTATGTGTTCCCTTGATTGATTGATTGACTGCTCCAGCTGGAATCACTGCAAATATTTTTTTTCGTCATCAAGGATTAACAGAGTGAAACCATCTTGCCTCTACCCCTTCTCTCTCTCTCCCCTCATCTCTCCCTCTTCCTATCTATCTTCCTATCTCTTTCTCTCTCTTCACCCCCATCTCCCCTCTCTATATCCTCCCTCCCTCTCCTTCTCTCTCCTTCTTTCCCTCTCTCCCTCTCTATCTCTCATTATCTCTGTATTTATCTCTGGTCCTCTTGTAGACATCAATGAGTGTAGCGACAGCAATGCATGCCCCGTTAGCAACTACTGTTGAAACTCTGAAGGTGGCTACGAATGAACCTGTGCTTCTGGCTACTCTGAAGGTGGCTACGAATGAACCTGTGCTTCTGGCTACAGGAAAAGAGGAGATGGGGATTGGAATGGTGATTCCAAAGTGTGTGGGTATGGGGATGTCTGTGTGGGGATGTCTGTGTGGGGATGTCTGTGTGGGGATGTCTGTGTGGAGATGTCTGTGTGGGGATGTCTGTGTGGGGATGTCTTTGTGGGGAGGTGTGTGCGGGGAGGTGTGTTGGGAGGTGTGTGTGTGTGTGTGTGATGTTTGGGTCTCAGCTAGCTTGTGTGTGTGTGTCCACTACAGATGAGGATGAGTGTGCGAGGTTTCCACCTGTGTGCAGCGCTTTGGGAATGTGCACAAGAACACCTGGTCGATACACCTGTCCCTCAGGGCTCAGTAACCATGGCAACAACACTGCCCCCGCCACAGATGAGGTGGCTGAGGCCATGCTAGCCCTGACCCCTGACCCCTGACCCCTGACCTCTAATCCCCAACTCCTGACCTCTAACCCCGTGACCCCTATATTTTGGCCGCATTCCAATGCAGATGTCTGCCAGATCTCACAGCTGTACCCATCACATGATACAGCAGTAATCTGATGCCCTACTGAGCTGTCAATGAGTTGGCGTGCTGATATTGGTTGATACAATACCACACCTGCCCATCCAGTCAGACAGGAACTCGACAATCAGCCACACACATTATATGATATAGCACAGTTGATGACATAGCACGCCACCATTGGTAGAAGCAAAGCAATGACTGCAGTGTAGTTGGACTGGAACGTGTGCGTTTGAGAGTGTGTCTGTGTGAGTACTTTGCGTGTGTGTGTGTGTGTGTGTGTGTGTGTGTGTGTGTGTGTGTGTGTGTGTGTGTGTGTGTGTGTGTGTGTGTGTGTGTGTGAATGTTACATGTCGAGGTAACGAACCCTTATTTATGCAGTTTTGAGAGTCTATCGAGAATGTTAATAATTATCTACTTTGTGGGGGAGGGGGGTGGATAATGACATTATTCTATGTGTAGGTGGGGAGGGGGTGGATAATGATATAATTATATGTGTAGGTGAGGAGGGGGGTGGACAATGATATTATTCTATGTGTAGGTGGGGAGGGGGGTGGATAATGATATTATTCTATGTGTAGGTAGGGAGGGGGTGGATAATGATATAATTATATGTGTAGGTGAGGAGGGGGGTGGACAATGATATTATTCTATGTGTAGGTGGGGAGGGGGGTGGATAATGATATTATTCTATGTGTAGGTAGGGAGGGGGAGGATAATGATATTATTCTATGTGTAGGTGGGGAGGGGGGTGGACAATGATATTATTCTATGTGTAGGTAGGGAGGGGGTGATAATGATATAATTATATGTGTAGGTGGGGAGGGGGGTGGACAATGATATTATTATATGTGTAGTTGGGGAGGGGGGAGGATAATGATATAATTATATGTGTAGGTGGGGAGGGGGAGGGGGGTGGATAATGATATTATTCTAAGTGAAGGTGGGGAGGGGGTGGATAATGATATTATTCTATGTGTAGGTGGGGAGGGGGGTGGACATTGATATTATTCTATGTGTAGGTAGGGAGGGGGAGGGGGGTGGATAATGATATAATTATATGTGTAGTTGGGGAGGGAGGAGGATAATGATACTATTCTAAGTGAAGGTGGGGAGGGGGTGGATAATGATATTATTCTATGTGTAGGTGGGGAGGGGGGGGGGTGATAATGATATAATTATATGTGTAGGTGGGGAGGGGGAGGGGGAGGGGGGAGTATAATGATATAATTATATGTGTAGTTGGAGAGGGGGGAAAGTCATGATATTATTCTAAGTGAAGGTGGGGAGGGGGGTGGATAATTATATTATTCTATGTGTAGGTGGGGAGGGGGAGGGGGGTGGATAATGATATTATTCTATGTGTAGGTAGGGAGGGGGGTGGATAATGATATTATTCTATGTGTAGGTAGGGAGGGGGTGGATAATGATATTATTCTATGTGTAGGTAGGGAGGGGGTGGATAATGATATTATTCTATGTGTAGGTGGGGAGGGGGGTGGACAATGATATTATTCTATGTGTAGGTAGGGAGGGGGTGGATAATGATATAATTATATGTGTAGGTGGGGAGGGGGAGGGGGGTGGATAATGATATAATTATATGTGTAGTTGGGGAGGGGGGAGGATAATGATATTATTCTAAGTGAAGGTGGGGAGGGGGTGGATAATGATATTATTCTATGTGTAGGTGGGGAGGGGGAGGGGGTGATAATGATATAATTATATGTGTAGGTGGGGAGGGGGAGGGGGGAGGATAATGATTATATTCTATGTGTAGGTTGGGAGGGGGTTTATAATGATATTTTTCTATGTGTAGGTGGGGAGGGGGTGGATAATTATATAATTATATGTGTAGGTGGGAAGGGGGAGGGGGGTGGATAATGATATTATTCTATGTGTAGTTGGGGAGGGGGGTTGGGGTGATAATGATATTATTCTATGTGTAGGTGGGGAGGGGGGATAATGATTTTATTCTATGTGTAGGTGGGGAGGGGGGTTGGGGTGATAATGATATTATTCTATGTGTAGGTGGGGAGGGGGGTTGGGGTGATAATGATATTATTCTATGTGTAGGTGGGGAGGGGGGATAATGATATTATTTTATGTGTAGGTGGGGAGGGGGGATAATGATATTATTCTATGTGTAGGTGGGGAGGGGGGATAATGATATTATTCTGTGTGAAGGTGGGGAGGGTGTTTATAATGATATTTTTCTATGTGTAGGTGGGGAGGGGGTGATAATGATATTATTCTATGTGTAGGTGGGGAGGGGGTTTATAATGATATTATTCTATGTGTAGGTGGGGAGGGGGGAGGGGGTTTATAATTATATAATTATATGTGTAGGTGGGGAGGGGGGAGGATAATGATATTATTCTATGTGAAGGTGTGGAGGGGGGGTGATAATGATATTATTCTATCTGAAGGTGGGGAGGGGGTTTATAATGATATTATTCTATGTGTAGGTGGGGAGGGGAGGGGGTTTATAATGATATTTTTCTATGTGTTGGTAGGGAGGGGGGATAATGATATTATTCTATGTGTAGGTGGGGAGAGGAGTGATAATGATATTATTCTATGTGTAGGTGGGGAGGGGGGTGGAGAATGATATTATTCTATGTGTAGGTAGGGAGGGGGTGGAAAATGATATTATTCTATGTGTAGGTGGGGAGGGGGGTGGAGAATGATATTATTCTATGTGTAGGTAGGGAGGGGGTGGAAAATGATATTATTCTATGTGTAGGTGGGGAGGGGGTTTATAATGATATAATTCTATGTGTAGGTGGGGAGGGGGTTTATAATGATATAATTCTATGTGTAGGTAGGGAGGGGGTTTATAATGATATAATTCTATGTGTAGGTAGAGAGGGGGTTTATAATGATATAATTCTATGTGTAGGTTATGGAATCATTTGAGGAGAGGTTAGGGATTTACTGGAGGAGACTTTAGGGATTTACTGGAGGAGACTTTAGGGATTTACTGGAGAGGAGGTTAGCGAATCACCGGAAAGGAGGTTAGGGAGTCACTGGAGGAGAGTGTAAGGAGTCACTGGAGGACAAGATATGGAATCACTGGAGGAGATTTAATGGAGTCACTGGAGGTTAGATTAGGGAATCACTGGAGGAGAGGTTAGGGTGTCACTGGATGAGAGGTTAAGGATTTACTGGAGGAGAGGTTAGGGATTTTTTGGAGGAGAGGTTAGGGAATCACTGGTGAGGAGGTTAGGCAGTCACTGGAGGAGAGGTTAGGGAATCACTGGTGAGGAGGTTAGGCAGTCACTGGAGGAGAGGTTAGGGAATCATTGGAGGAGAGGTTAGGGAGTCACTGGAGGAGAGGTTAGGGAGTCACTGGGGGAGAAGTTAGGGATTCACTGGAGGAGGGGTTAGGGAATCACTGGAGGAGAGGTTAGGGATTCAATGGAGGAGAGGTTAGGGAGTCACTGGAGGAGAGTTTAGGGAATCACTGGAGGAGAGGTTAGGGAATCACTGGAGGAGGGGTTAGGGAATCACTGCTCTTTCAATATATTCCCTTCTCTCTTCAGACATCGATGAGTGCCAAGATACACCTCAGGTTTGTGGCAGCAACACCAGTTGCCTCAACACCATTGGGAGCTACCACTGCCAGTGCCAACCTGGGTTCAGATTCTCTCATCACACTGTGAAGGTGAGTCCACATGATGGCATCATTGTGTGTGTGTTTTGTCTTGATTGATTAATTGATAGACTGCTTTAGTTGGAAACATTACTACATACTGTACATATGTATTTATGGGAAGACTTTATAGAGTCCATAGAGACTATACCATTTATGTTTATATAGACTATTGAGACTATGGATTCAAAGGGACTGAAGATGCCTTAGTGACAATAGATACTACAGAGACTACAGGGACAATAGCTACTATGGAATCCACAGAGACTAAAGCATTTATGTCTATATAGACTATTGAGACTATCGATACTGAGGGACTAAAGATACTAAAGAGAATATAGAGACTGTAGAGGAACCACAGAAGAAGGTAACGACAAGAGAATGGTTGAAGATGCATAAGGACTAACCATGGTGATTACTCTGTGTGTTGGGGAGTAGTGCTAAGTGAATGTGGATGTGAAAGTTGAAATGACAGGTTAAGATGATTGACATCTGAATGAATACCCCAACCAGTTCTGTCCACTGGTTTGAAAGAGGTGTGTGTATGAATGAATACCCCAACCAGTTCTGGCCACTGGCTTGAAAGAGGTGTGTGTATGAATGAAAACCCCAACCAATTCTGTGAGCTGAGTTTTTAACATTATATAGGGATTCTGCGTGATGTGAAGATATGAAAGGAGAGAGTACTATGACCAAATATACTGTATGAATATTATACTGAGGTACTAGAAATGTGATGCAGTAACAATGTATTTAGAGTATGATGGGTTACTAGAGATGTGATGATGTAACAATGTATGTAGAGTATAATGTGTTACTAGAGATGTGATGATGTAACAATGTATGTAGAGTATAATGGGTTACTAGAGATGTGATGATGTAACAATGTATGTAGAGTATAATGGGTTACTAGAGATGTGATGATGTAACAATGTATGTAGAGTATAATGTGTTACTAGAGATGTGATGATGTAACAATGTATGTAGAGTATAATGTGTTACTAGAGATGTGATGATGGAACAATGTATGTAGAGTAAAATGGGTTACTAGAGATGTGATGATGTAACAATGTATGAATATTATATTGAGTTACTAGAGATGTGATGATGTAACAATGTATGTAGAGTATAATGTGTTACTAGAGATGTGATGATGTAACAATGTATGAATATTATACTGAGTTACTAGAGGTTTGTTAATGTAATATGTTGTTAGTGACTTTCAGATAGCACTTTAATAATGTGGTGTCTCAGTATTTTGAAGTGTTTTTGAATACAAGGTCACATGAGGAAAAGAGGAATTGAGACTCATTTCATATTAGAGGCTGCCATCTGTTGTTTGGGTTAAAGATAAGCTTCCTGTGGACAAATAGATAAGCTGCCAGTGAAAATGAACAGAATTCACTGAACTCAAACAGGCTGTAAGGGACATTTGGGACAGAAAGAGTAGACAGTACAAGTCAAAAGTTTTGACACGCCAACTCATTCAAGGGTTTTCTTTATTTGAACTATTTTCTACTATCAAATAACACATATGGAATCATGTAGTAACCAAAAAAGTGTAAAACACATTTTAAATAATCTAATTAGCCACCCTTGCGTTGATGACAGCTTTGCACACTCTTGGCATTCTCTCAAACAGCTTCATGAGGTAGTCACCTGAAATGCATTTCAATTAACAGGTTTGTCTTGTTAAAAGTTAATTTGAGGAGGCAGGGGTGGTATACAGAATATAGCCCTATTTGGTAAAAGACCAAGTCCACATTATGGCAAGAACATCTCAAATAAGCAAAGAGAAACATCAGTCCATCACTACTTTAAGCCGTGAAGGTCAGTCAATGTGGAACATTTCAAGAACTTTGAAAGTTTCATCAAGTGCAGTTGCAACAAACATCAAGCACTATGATGAAACTGGCTCTCATGAGGACTGCCACAAGAAAGGAAACCCAGAGTTACCTCTGCTGCAGAGGATCAGTTCATTACAGTTAACTGTCTCTCATGAGGACCACCACAGGAAAGGAAATCCCAGAGTTACCTCTGCTGCTGAGGATCAGTTCATTACAGTTAACTGTCTCTCATGAGGACTGCCACAGGAAAGGGAATCCCAGAGTTACCTCTGCTGCAGAGGATCAGTTCATTACAGTTAACTGTCTCTCATGAGGACTGCCACAGGAAAGGGAATCCCAGAGTTACCTCTGCTGCAGAGGATCAGTTCATTACAGTTAACTGTCTCTCATGAGGACTGCCACAGTAAAGGAAGACACAGAGTTACCTCTGCTGCAGAGGATCAGTTCATTACAGTTAACTGTCTCTCATGAGGACTGCCACGGGAAAGGAAAACCCAGAGTTACCTCTGCTGCAGAGGATCAGTATTATAGTTACCAGCCTCAGCGATTGCAGCCCAAATAAATGCTTCACAGAGTTCAAGTAACAGACACATCTCAACATCAACTGTTCTGAGGAGACTGCGTGATTCAGGCCTTCATGGTCAAATTACTGCAAAGAAACCACTACTAAATGACACCAATAATAAGAATAGATTTGCTTGCACCAAGAAACACAAGCAATAGACATTAAACCAATGAAAATGTGTCCTTTGGTCTGATAAGTCCAAATTGGACTTTTTTGGTTCCAACCGCCGTGTTGTTGTGAGACACAGAGTAGGTGAACGGATGATCTCCACATGTGTAGTTCCCACCGTGAAGCATGGAGGAGGAGGTGTAATGGTGTGGGGTGCTTTGCTGGTGACACGTGATTTATTTCGAAATCAAGGCACACTTAACCAGCATGGCTACCACAGCATTCTGCAGCGATACGCCATCCAATCTGGTTTGCACTTAGTGGGAATATCATTTGTTTTTCAACAGGACAATGACCCAACACACCTCCAGGCTGTGTAAGGGCTATTTGACCAAGAAGGAAAGTGACAGAGTGTTGCATCCGATGACCTGGCCTCCACAATCACCCGACCTCAAACCCAATTTACATTGTTTGGGATGAGTTGGACCGCATAGTAAAGGAAAAGCAGCCAACATGTGCTCAGCATATGTGGGAACTCCTTCAAGATTTTTGGAAAAGCATTCGAGGTGAAGCTGGTTTAGAGAATGCCAAGAGTGTGCAAAGATGTCATCAAGGCAAAGGGTGGTTACTTTGAAGAATCTTAAAACATAAAATATATTTTGATTTGTTTAAAACTTTTTTAGTTACTACATGATTCCATATGTGCTATTTCATAGTTTTGATGTCTTCACTATTATTTTACAATGTAGAAAATAGTAAAAATAAAGAAAAGCCCTTGAATGAGTAGGTGTGTCCAATCTGTGGACTGGTTCTGCATGTCAATGCAACAGGTTCATCATGATTAGATTACAAGAAAGGGACTTTGGGATTGTTTACTTTAGAAGTTGCCTATTACGCTTAATGGGACACTGTATCATCTGAAGTGTCTGAAGTATGATTCTGTTTAATGGGACACTGTATCATCTGAAGTGTCTGAAGTATGATTCTGTTTAATGGGACACTGTATCATCTGAAGTATGATTCTGTTTAATGGGACACTGTATCATCTGAAGTATGATTCTGTTTAATGGGACACTGTATCATCTGAAGAGTCTGAAGTATGATTCTGTTTAATGGGACACTGTATCATCTGAAGTGTCTGAAGTATGATTCTGTTTAATGGGACACTGTATCATCTGAAGTATGATTCTGTTTAATGGGACACTGTATCATCTGAAGTGTCTGAAGTATGATTCTGTTTAATGGGACACTGTATCATCTGAAGTGTCTGAAGTATGATTCTGTTTAATGGGACACTGTATCATCTGAAGTGTCTGAAGTATGATTCTGTTTACACATGGTTTTATCAAGACTTCTTTCCCAAGATGCAATAAGCTCGATTAAGATGAAGACTTTTAGGACTGATTAAGATGTAGCATAATGAAAACTAAGTATATGTTAATTTTCTTTCTTCCAGGACTGATGGAATGTCCAATATCAAGTTTTCTGATGAGTTTACCATTGATTTTGTCACGTCTGCGCCTGCTCCCCCTCTCTGACGCTCGAGGTTGCCAGGCGGCTGATCATCACTCACACCTCTCACCTCTCACCATCGTTACGCGCCCCAGCGCTTCATCGGACTCACCTGGACTCCATCACGTCATTGATTATCTACCCTATATCTGTCACCCCCTCCAGTTAATTTTCTGCGTCTGCATTGATGTTATTTTGTTTCTCCTGTCCAGACGCTGTTCCTGTTTTTCATGTCTGTTAACCCATTAAATATTCATTCCCTGTACTTACTTCTCGTCTCCCAGCGTCTGGCGTCACAGAGCCATTACAGACTGTGTACATTTCCTTTTTAAAGACTTGCTGAGGCATTTGACTTAGGATAACGGTTAGTGAGACTGTAGTAATATACAGTATAAAGATACCTGGATCCGGCTGTTTTTTAATTGATTTTTATTGAACCTTTATTTAACTAGACAAGTCAGTTAAAAACAAAATGTTATTTGCCATGATGCCCTAGGAACAGTGGGTTAACTGCCTTGTTCAGGGGCAGAACAGCTCCGGGGATTCGATCTAGCAACCATTCGGTTATTGGCCCAATGATCTAACCACTATGCTACTGCCGCCCCTTAGGATACCTATCTCCCTGCTGTTAACCTCTCTTGGGTAGGGGGCAGTATTTTCACCTCCGGATGAAAAGCGTGCCCAAAGTAAATTGCCTGTTACTCAGGCCCGGAATTTAGGATATGCATATAATTAGTAGATTTGGATAGAAAACACTCTAACGTTTCCAAAACTGTTAAATTATATGCCTGTGAGTATAACAGAACTGATATGGCAGGCGAAAACCTGAGAAAAATCCATCCAGGAAGTGGAATTGTTTTCATGTGGCTGTTTTTCAACTCAATACCAATAGAGAATCCAATGGGTTAGGAATCAGATTGCAGTTCCCATGACTTCAACTAGATATCAACAGTCTTTAGACATGGTTTCAGGCTTTTATTTTGAAAAACGACGTGTAAAAAGCCATTTTGGTCAGAGGACAGAGGAAGTTTGCAGACCTGATTTGGTACCCTCTTTGTTCTTTTTCCTTTCTATTGAAAACGGTATTGTCCGGTTGATATATTGTAGATTATAAAGACAATTAACAACCTGAGGATTAATTATAAGTGTAACTGGGAGTCTTCTGAGTGCAACCATATGAAGATTAAAGGTAAGTGATTCATGTTATCGCTTTTTCTGACTTTAGTGACTCCTCGACTTGGCTGGTAATTGATTGTATGCTTTTTTTTTTACACAGGGCACTGTCCTCAGATAATCGCATGGTATGCTTTCGCCGTAAAGCCTTTTTGAAATTTGACACAGCGGCTGGATTAACAAGAAGTTCATATTTAAGGGAGATCCCACATTATGTAAGGAAGAAGTGTATTGTGGTTGTTGTTCTTGGTTGTTTGAATTGTGGTTTTGTTTTGTTTGTTGTATGATGTTTTGTTTGTTTTGTTTTTGTCTTGCTTCAAAAATAAATCTCTGTTGACATCTAGTGGAAGGCATAGGACCTGCAAATTGAGTCCTAAATCAATGGATACTGTAATGGCATTGAATAGAAAACTACAAAATTCTTCACAAAAATACTTCCTGAATGGATTTTTCTCAGGTTTTCGCCTGCTAAATCAGTTCTGTTTTACTCACAGACACGATTTTAACTGTTTTGGAAACTTTAGAGTGTTTTCTATCCAGATCTACCAAATCTACCAGTTATATGCATATCATATCTTCTGGGCCCGAGTATCAGCTGTTTAATTATGGGCATGCTTTTCATCCAAAATTCTGAATGCTGCCCCCTACCCTAGAGAGGTTAAGAAATGTACTGAAAACCCCAGTGTAAACCTTGTAAACAAAATGTTTGAAATGTTTGAAATGTCTTTTAATATGGATTATGAAGTATTGGGAAAGAAAGGGGAAATAAACACTCACTA
Organism: Oncorhynchus mykiss; assembly: GCF_057628025.1. Taxonomy (NCBI): domain Eukaryota; kingdom Metazoa; phylum Chordata; class Actinopteri; order Salmoniformes; family Salmonidae; genus Oncorhynchus; species Oncorhynchus mykiss. The sequence goes on from NC_143034.1 coordinate 11,860,961, forward strand.
AATAGGGTTGAATGACCTCCGACCTCTATTCTGACTTTCTGGTGAGGGCCTAATCACCCTCACTAGAAAGGCTAGAGACATTGGGTGAGATTTAAATGTAAGATGTAAACACTGATAATTAGTAAGAAGATTATAAATTAAATCAGATTGGTCACATACACATGTTTTATCAATAGTCCTATGTGTGATTCAGACCATGAGGAGGAGAGAGAGAGAGAGAGTGCTGCCCCTGAATGAGGGAAACCTGTCTCCAGTCCATATTACTATTCCTTGAATTACCTTAAGGGATACAATTATTTCCTTATGGAGTTATCAAGGTATTTCATTTGGATTGTATTTGTTATTCTGATTTGTTTATTTTTTACTTAACCTCTAGGGACGAGCAATCCCGTATCCGGGAGCGTAATCATAGCCTCAAGCTCATTACTATAACGCAACGTTTCCTATTCATGAAAATCGCAAATGAAATGAAATAAATATATTTGAACACAAGCTTAGCCTTTTGTTAACAACTCTGTCATCTCAGATTTTCAAAATATGCTTTTCAACCAAAGCTACCCAAGCATTTGTGTAAGAGTTATGATAGCCTAGCATAGCATTAAGCCTAGCATTCAGCAGGCAACATTTTCAGAAAAACAAGAAAAGCATTCAAATAAAATAATTTACCTTTGAAGAACTTTGGATGTTTTCAATGACAAGACTCTTAGTTAGATAGCAAATGTTCATTTTTTCCAAAAATATTATTTGTTTAGACCAGTGGCTCTTAACCTGGGTTCGATCGAACCCCAGGGGTTCGGTGAGTCAGTCTCAGGGGTTTGGCGGAGGTCAAGACACACATCCGACTCATATGATTCGTGATGACACGCCACTCTTGGGAATCATTGGCTGCAGGTGATCACGCTACATCGCTTGGCCTATCTGTGCTGCAGGGAATTTGGTGTGCTCAGTAGTCGACTTGTGACTTTCGTGATGGTACATCTTGTGATATCTTTATTTATTTTAATCCCTTCATACTTACTATGTCGAGCAAAAAAACAAAGTGGTCGGACGAATATGTACAATATGGATTCACATGTATAACAGAACGTGATGGGAGTCAGCGTCCTAACTGCATGATTTGCAATGCCAAGTTGAGCAATTCTAGTCTAGCACCGGCAAAACTAAGAGAACACTTCCTTAAGCTGCATGGAGATGGAAAATACAAGAACACAACGCTCGCTGAATTCAAGGTGAAGAGAGCCAGATTCGATGAAAAGGCTACTCTGCCTGTTCTCGGCTTTGTACCCATCAACAAACCGATCCTCACAGCATCGTACGAAGTTGCTTACCTGATCGCAAAGCAGGTCAAACCACACACCATTGGTGAAACACTCATAAAACCAGCTGTGTTGAAGATGGCGAATATCATGCTGGGAAAAGAGGCTGAACTTAAGTTATCCCAAATTCCTCTTTCAAATGACACCATCAGTGACAGAATAGAGGACATTAGCAAAGACATCTTGGCTCAAGTAGTTGCAGATCTGATTTCAAGCCCGGCAAAATTCAGCCTTCAACTCGACGAGACCACAGACGTTTCCAATCTAAGCCAGCTTGCTGTATTCGTGCGCTATGTGAAAGACGACGTGATAAAGGAAGATTTTTTTTATTTTGTAAGCCTCTTACAACAACAGCTAAGGCAGCCGAAGTGAAGAAACTTGTGGATGACTTCTTCAAAGACAACAATCTTTCATGGGATATGGTTTCTGCAGTTTGTTTGGACAGAGCTCCAGTCATGCTGGGAAGAAAGTCTGGTTTTGGTGCGCTTGTGAAAGCCGATGCACCACACATCATTGTTACGCATTCTATTCTGCACAGGCATGCATTGGCAACAAAAACCTTGCCTCCAAAACTGGTAGGAGTATTACAAATTGTAGTGGAATGCGTGAACTATGTGCCAACTAGTGCTCTGAGGCACCGCATCTTCAGTGAGCTGTGTAAAGAAATGGGCTCTGAATTCGAGGTACTTCTGTACCATTCTAACGTTCGGTGGTTATCCCGGGGACAGGTGCTGAATCGTGTTTTTGCCGTGCGTGTGGAATTAGCCCTGTTTTTGCAAGAGCACCAACATTGTCATGCAGATTGCTTCAAAAATTCTGAGGTCATTGTCATTTTAGCGTACATGGCTGATATCTACACAGCTCTCAGTCATCTCAATCAAAAGATGCAGGGCGGTGGAGTCAACATCATCGAAGCGGAGGAAACCCTGAAGGCTTTTAAAAAAAGATACCGTTATGGAAACGACGAACAGAGAACGATAACTTTGCAAAATTTCCCCTGCTGGACGACTGTAAGTAAGATCAAAGATGTATCTGGAATCGGAGACATTTCTGTACCCGCGGAACTGAAGCAAGCATTTGCCACGCACTTAGATGAGCTTGCAAAGTCTCTCGACGGATACTTCCCTACGAGAGTCATATCCAGCATGGGTGAGACAGCCGTTCACGTTTAGTGTTGAGACAACAGATGTCAATGATGAATACATCGATGAAATCATTGAAATTCAGTAGAGCCAGGTTCAACAGCAACTTTTCAGAACAACAATGCTTTCAACGTTTTGGTGTCAACAAATGGTAACGTACCCTGTTATTGCTAAGAAAGCTCTGGAGATTTTCATACCATTTGTTACAACATATCTTTGCGAGCAATCCTTTTCGAGGATGCAAGACATAAAAACGAAGGAAAGGAACAGACTTTGTTGTGAAAATGACATGAGAGTGGCACTTGCCAAGGTGAAGCCGCACATTTCTGAACTGGTCTCTGAAAGGCAACAGCAGAAGTCACACTGATTTGCAGTAAATATTCATTATTATGTTTTTGTTTGTGTGTGAAAATCATGTTTTGAACACAGTGATGTTGATGCACGGTTCATTTTGTGCACCAGTAAAATATATACCTATGTCTTGAATTTGAAAAAATCATATTTCATTTTTCCAATTTAAGAAGGTTCGGTGAATGCGCATATGAAACTGGTGGGGTTCAGTACCTCCAACAAGGTTAAGAACCACTGGTTTAGACGAAATAGCTCCGTTTTGTTCATCGCATTTGGCTAAGAAAAATACCGGAAAATGCAGTCACTTACAACGCCAAACTTTTTTCCAAATTAGCTCCATAATATCGACAGAAACATGGCAAACGTTGTTTAGAATCAATCCTCAAGGTGTTTTTCACATATCTATTCAATAACCTATCAGTGGTGGCAGATGGCTTCTCATCAGAAACAAACGGAAAAATACTGCAGCTGGAGATTACGCAATAATTGCAACGGAGGACACCAAGCGACCACCTGGTAGATGTAGTCTCTTATGGTCAATCTTCCAATGATATGCCTACAAATACGTCACAATGCTGTAGACACCTTGGGGAAAACGTGGAAAACGTAAGCTGACTCCTAGTTCCTTCACAGCCATATAAGGAGTCATTGGAATGAGGCGGTTTCAAAAAATGCGGCACTTCCTGATTGGATTTTTATCTGGGTTTCGCCTGTAACATCAGTTCTGTGGCACTCACAGACAATATCTTTGCAGTTTTGGAAATGTCAGAGTGTTTTCTTTCCAAAGCTGTCAATTATATGCATAGTCGAGCATCTTTTCGTGACAAAATATCTTGTTTAGAACGGGAACGTTTTTCATCCAAAAATTAAAAGAGCGCCCCCTATATCGAAGAAGTTAACTGGCAGTGTTGTTGTTGTTTTGGACGCATAAAACACAATGTGAGTCATGTGTCAAAAGGGAAGAAGTGTATTGTGGTTGTTGTTCTTGTTCTTGGATGTTGTTTGAATTGTGGTTTTTGTTTTGTTTGTCGTATGTTGTTTTGTTTGTTTTATTTTTGTCTTGCTTCAAAAAAAAATCTCTCCAGATTGGTTCTGCTGTATGGTCGGAATTTCTCCCTAAGGGTTAGCCCTCTACCAAATCTGACCCTGTAACTCTGCAGTGAGGTCGTCAATGTTACAGGGGGAGTATAAGACAATTTGAAAAAATGGTTTTAACAGTGTGTTGTTATTCTATTTGACATTTGTCTTAGACATTTCTATTAAGAATATTGGCAGTGGTAATAATTTGTCATACAGTAAATAGTTTGTCTGGTTTCAGGCTTTTATTTTGAAAAACAACGTGTTAAAAGCCATTTTAACTATTTATTTTACTATATTAATTTTATATATAAAATTTTAACAATAGTTATCACAGTGTAATACAAGGAGGGAAAGTGAGGAAAAATGTTGCTGTCTGAAGAGGTAGCATTGAATTGTACACAGCATCTCCTCTCACTCTATCTTGGTTCGTGCAGGTGACTGTGACCTCCTCCTCAGACCAACTGACAGTACGCCCAGAACATTGTTCTGGGAACCAAAAGGAGTATCCCAGAACATTGTTCAGTCAGGAACCAACTTTGATGATGAATAATGAATCATGTAAATCATGCTTATATGAATTGTTTGGGTAGCCGTATATTAGAGAACTAACGGGACTTTGAGTCTCTGGTGGTAATTTCCACGACAACGCAAATAATATTATGTTGTCACATCAGCACGGCAATGTTTGTAATGGATACCCTGTTTGGTTTGTGCAAGTGTGATTGATAGGTGAGACCGGCATGTTTGTGTGTCCGTGTGTTTGTGTGTCTATGTGTGTGGCAAGGGCTCAGCATGCTTTGTGTGTGTCCACTACAGATGAGGATGAGTGTGTGTATTTGTGCATCCGTGTGTTTGTGTGTGTGTGTGTGTGTGTGTGTGTGTGTGTGTGTGTGTGTGTGTGTGTGTGTGTGTGTGTGTGTGTGTGTGTGTGTGTGTGTGTGTGTGTGTGTGTGTGTGTGATGCGAGTATCTCAGCTTAGCTTGTGTGTGTGTCAGTCCACTACAGATGAGGATGAGTGTGTGTGGGTTCCCTCGGTGCGCAGCCCTCTGGGCATGTGCACATACACACCTGGTCGATACACCTGTCTGTCAGGCTTAGTAACAACAGTAACAACACTGCGCCCGGCACAGATGAGACGGCTGAGGCCATGCTAGCCCTGACCCCTGAACCTGCCCTGACCTCTGACCCTCGACCTCTAACCACATGGCCCCTATCTTTTGGCCACATTCCAATCCAGACGTCTGCCTGAACTCACAGCTGTACCCATTACGTGATATAGCAGCAATCTGATGCCTGACTGAGCTGTAAGTCCAGAACAGACTGTGGGAGCAGCACAGTACTACATAGAGCCATGACTACAAGGAACTCTATTCCACATCAGGTAACTAACGCTAACAGTAAAGTTTGATACAAAATAATACACCTTTTGGAACAGCGGGGACTGTGAAGCAACACAAACATAGACAAGTGCATATAAACACAAGATAACATTGTAGATAAGTGGTAGAAGAGTAGAGGCCTAAGGGCACACACTTAATATGTTGTGAAATCTGTTGTGAATGTATTGTATTGTACCCTAAACCAGTTTGAACTGTGACCCCGTACCCTAAACCAGTTTGAACTATGACCACAACACATCGTCTTGCAGGAGGCAGAACTAAGACTTGGCGTGCGTCCCAGTTCACTTTCTTTCACTGAACTCACACTAGAATGCCTCCACCAATCCAATGCTTTTAGTTTTGAAGTAGTGAACAAGTGTACACTTCAGTGGAAATGAGGGAGCAGTGGCCTCGAGTGGAATGTTTCTTAATATTTTTAATAATTTCATAATTAAGCAACTTTTTATCATTTTTTAATCCTGAAAATCCAGTGTTTCAATTTTAAACGTTGTTGTTATATTACACTCTAATGTGTTACATATGTTATATGTGTTATATTACACTCTAATGTGATATAAAGTGTAATATTAGAATGAAACTGACATGGTACATGTGTCTTATATTTAGACAGTCAAACAGCGATGGATCTCTCAGAGAAAACGATGCAGAGGAAATATATGACATTTTAAGTGAGGCCCTCCGGACCAGGTTGAAGATCAAATGCGGCCCACTTGGCAAAATGAGTGTGACCCCCCTGATCTAGACTGTTAGAGAGGTCACTACCCTCACTGATCCCCATGCTACTTCCTCAAACAGAGGTTACTGTTGTGCCACTGCAAACCGCCCCATAAGGACAGGTCTAGGTTCAGTTACTGTGTAAGCCTGGATAATGATGATCAGTAAGGGACTATGTAAACTGATCTGAGTGTGGTGCTTATATTACAGTAGGGACTTTTTTGCTGTAGAAACCGTTATTCCACTGGCAGCTTCCTCTTTCTAGTAAATGAGGCCCAAATGACACCCTATTCCCTGTATAGTGCACTACATTTGACCAGGGCCCATAGTGCACTGTATAATAGGTTGTCAATTGGGATGCATGCTAGGATGGTTACCATGGTAACATTTTTAGCACTAGTGTGCTGTGGGTTTCTGGGTGTTTTAATCTCCACCTCAACTTCCTCCCTGTCTCATGTCTTCATTTATATCTAAGTTAGTTGGTATCTGATGGTAAACTTGGTTACCCATGGCAACAACTTGGATCCACTATGAACATGATAAGGATGTGACAGTTTTCATTTGTGTGTTGTGTTGTGTTGTGTTGTGGTGTGTGGTGTGTTGTGGTGTGTTGTTGTGTTGTGTTGTTGTGTTGCGGTGTATGGTGTGTTGTGGTGTGTTGTTGTGTTTTTTGTGATGTTATGGTGTGTTGTTGTGTTGTGTTGTGGTGTGTTTTGTTGTTGTGGTGTGTGGTGTGGTGTGTTGTGTTGTTGTGGTGTGTGGTGTGTTGTGTGGTGTGTTGTGTTGTGGTGTGTAGTACTGTGCGCCTCCCATATGCTGTTCTGGACTTGGGGACTGTGAAGAGACCTCTGGTGGCATGTCTTTGGGGGTAAGTATGGCTGTCTGAGCTTTGTGCCAGTAGTTCAAACAGACAGCTTGGTGCTTTCAACATGTCCAGTCATCTCATAAATAGAAGTAATGAGGAAGTCGATCTCTCCTTCACTTAGAGCCAGGAAAGTTTGACACGCATATTATTAGTGTTAGCTCTCTGTGTACAACAGAAGGCCAGCCGTGCTGCCCTGTTCTCAGCCAAATGCACTTTTCCTACAGTAAGTCCCTCTTTGTGGCACCTGACCACACGACTGAACAGTAGTCAAGCTGCATCAAAATTAGGGCCTGTAAAACCTGCCTTGTTGACAGTGTTGTTAAGAAGGTAGAAATTAGGGCCTGTAAAACCTGCCTTGTTGACAGTGCTGTTAAGAAGGTAGAAACTAGGGCCTGTAGGACCTAACTTGTTGACAGTGTTGTTAAGAAGGTAGAAACTAGGGCCTGTAAAACCTGCCTTGTTGATAGTGCTGTTAAGAAGGTAGAAACTAGGGCCTGTAAAACCTGCCTTGTTGATAGTGCTGTTAAGAAGGTAGAAACTAGGGCCTGTAGGACCTGCCTTGTTGACAGTGCTGTTAAGAAGGTAGAAACTAGGGCCTGTAAAACCTGCCTTGTTGATAGTGCTGTTAAGAAGGTAGAAACTAGGGCCTGTAGGACCTGCCTTGTTGACAGTGCTGTTAAGAAGGGTCTGTAGGACCTGCCTTGTTGACAGTGCTGTTAAGAAGGTAGAAACTAGGGCCTGTAGGACCTGCCTTGTTGACAGTGCTGTTAGGAAGGTAGAAACTAGGGCCTGTAGGACCTGCCTTGTTGACAGTGCTGTTAAGAAGGTAGAAACTAGGGCCTGTAGGACCTGCCTTGTTGACAGTGTTATTAAGAAGGTAGAAACTAGGGCCTGTAGGACCTGCCTTGTTGACAGCGTTGTTAAGAAGGTAGAAACTAGGGCCTGTAAAACCTGCCTTGTTGACAGTGTTATTAAGAAGGTAGAAACTAGGGCCTGTAAAACCTGCCTTGTTGACAGTGTTATTAAGAAGGTAGAAACTAGGGCCTGTAGGACCTGCCTTGTTGAGCAACACTTTATTATGGACATACGTCTCCCCATCTTAGCTACTGTTGACTCAATATGTTTTGACCATGACAGTTTACGATCCAGGGTTACTCAGGTTAGTCACCTTCACTTGCTTTATTTCTACATTATGCATTTGAAGATTTATTTGACGTTTAGGGTTTGGTGAATGATTTGTCCCAAATATAATGCTTTTAGTGTTTGAAATATTTAGGACTAAATGATTCCTTGCCACCCATTTTGAAAGTCACTGCAGCTCTTTGTTAAGTGTTGCAGTCATTTCAGGCTCTGTAGTAGCTGACATATACAGTGTTGTGTCATCCTCATGCATAGACACACTGGCTTCACTCAAAAGTGTGGCAACTGCTCGGCCTCCGACCACAAGGCACTACAGAGTGTTGTAACGGCTTTCTTCCTGGGAAGGAGAGGTTGGACCAAAACGCAGCGTTGTTATAGTTCATGTTTTTAATAAGAAAACTCAACATGAACATAATACAAAACAATAAACGTGTCAAAACCGAAACTAACTGGTGCAGAAAACACTAAGACAGGAAACACAAAATAACTATGGTCAGAACGTGACAAGTGTAGTGGTTACGGCCCAGTACATCACTGTTACCAGGCTTCCTGCCATCCAGGACCTCTATACCAGGCGGTGTCAGAGGAAGGCCCAGTACATCACTGTTACCAGTCTTCCTGCCATCCAGGACCTCTATACCAGGCGGTGTCAGAGGAAGGCCCAGTACATAACTGTTACCAGTCTTCCTGCCATCCAGGACCTCTATACCAGGCGGTGTCAGAGGAAGGCCATAAAAATTGTCAAAGACTCCAGCCACCCTAGTCGTAGACTGTTCTCTCTGCTGCGGTACCAGAGCACCAAGTCTAGGTCCAAGAGGCTTCTAAACAGCTTCTACCCCCAAGCTGTAAGACTCCTGAACATCTAATCACGTGGCTGCCCAGACTATTTGCATTGCCCCCCTCCTCTATTTTATTATCTATGCATAGTCACTTTAATAACTCTACCTACCTCAATTACCTAGAGTAACCGGCTGTCCCCGAAAAGAGACTCTATACCGGTACCCCTGTGTATAGCCTCGCTATTGTTATTTT